>NW_027660975.1:0-59358 GCF_963280865.1 Gymnoscopelus braueri | reverse complement strand
GGGGGTCCCCAGCACAAGTAGTTAAGGCACCATCACAATCATTTTAACCGCTTTATCCAATTATGAATTATATATGTTGGTGGCTATTCAAAAATAGCCAACATACAGGCTCACAGCGCGCCACTTCCGCGCTGTCAAGTACATCTGCTATTTTTTAAACAAATATCAATGTGGGGGTCCTTGGCAAGAAAAAGTTTGAGAACTACTATTCTAGAGACCTCACACTGAAAAGGCAGTCTGTGTCACACTGTGTATGTGTAGAGTGGACAACCAGCAGGTTCAAAAATAAGCAGCCGACAGCCAGCGCTTTCCAAACTCTGCTAAGCTAACATATTATTATAGTCAAATCAGCTAAGCAGACTGTCTGCTACCTCTCTGTGGCCTCGGAGAGCCAGTGCAGAACATGGCTCTGCTCAGCGGGAATCTAACGATAGGTATATACAGCTAACAAAGTTGATAGCATGCTAACACAACATAGTGGCTAACTCACCCCATTCTGATCTTGGACCCCGACTGCAAACCACCTCCCATTGGAGGTCTGGAGGATAATAAATTCAAATGTAACTGTTTCTCCATGTCGTCGACAGTGTGTGGAGTTTGTTGTTCTGTCAAGAACAATGCGATAGGAGCGCCCCTCTTTTTTTTGCAGCATATGATTCCTCTTCGAACCCACACCGAGGCACCACTCTCTCTCCAGATAACGATAGGTTAAAATCTCTGCTATTCGAGTGCTTTGACGTTTTTTCAACCACAACCAGTCCACCTCAGCTCAACCCTATTCATTCTTCTTCTTCTTTCAGTTATTCTGCCGTGGATTCTTCTTCTTCTTGGTAGGAAATATGACAGATTATGTACATGCAGGGTTATTGGTGCCCTCCGCAGGACAAATAGAAGTATATCAGCAGAGGCGGTCAGTGTGGACAACGCGGTATTGTTGTCTCCGCCAGGCCGAAAGACATGGCCGAGACTGTTTTGCACCCTGTCTGTCCGTCCGTCCGTGTGTGTGTGTGTGTGTGTGTGTGTGTGTGTGTGTGTGTGTACTGTGTCCATCTGTGAACAGCTAATCTCCAGCACCGTTGGCTTGATTGTAGCGAGTTGAGGAACAAATGGCACCCTTTTAACATTGCCCTATTTTGGGTGTACCAAAAAATCCTAAAGGGGGCGTCAACATGTTTGACTTGGTAGTGGCGGCCATTGTTGGGGCCGGAGGATTGGGGTCGGAGGGTACATAAACAGTTTGTAAACAGTGACCCGACCGTGTTCTTTTTTTTTACACAGTGAGTCACAATGGTGATAGCCTCGGAAACCCAGGCTTTTTTTTTTGTTACAAAAGAAAAAAAGCCTGGGGGAGTGATGCATGAACGATGGTCTTGGACCTTGTTATCTCCTAACCAATCAGAGTGCAGAGGGGCGTCGCTCTAAATTTGGTGACGTCAGCGTGCTCCGCGCACAGGCCGAGGGGGGGAGGGGAGGGGAGGCGGGGACATAGATTGGTGAAGCAATAGGAAGACACGCACAAATCCAGGCGGCTGTGTTTGGGTCCGCCCTTCAAGACCATGGATTGAGCTCGTAGCCTCAGGCTACAATGGTGAGGACTTGCTCAGTTCATAAGTGCCATAGAAGGTCGGGTCGAGGCAATGCGGTAGATAAAGGAGTACAATTTTGTCAGCTTTCCAGCATGGAGGCAACATCACAGAGCTCAAATAGACGTTTTTTTTGTTCAAGGTTTCTTTATTTTTTATTTTCACATACAGGTCAATAACAAAAAGCATACAAAAACAGTGTATGTTATCCCTCCCACCCCCACCCCCAAAGTTCCCGTAAAATAGATGTTTGATTGGAGTTACATCATGGCAAGGTAACTACACAACCCAAACCTCTATCAAATATAGTCTTGCTCTTGAAGTTATGATCGTAATAGTTTCACTGGTCTGTAGAGGAGGAAGTGAGAAGTTCAAAATCTACATCAAATTTCAATCCAAAGTTCTACAAGTGAGTTAAATTGGAGGGAGTAAAGTAACAATTATGAAAATTAAGTCTGGCAATAATTCTGGTGTGTAGCAATTATTTCTGGTGTAAGCGTAACACACCATTTTTCAAACATGACTCATGAGCTATATAAATTGATGTTTGAAGTGGATTTCTTCATTTGGATATACAGTATCTCACTGAAGCATTGTTATTCATAGGATACTGCAAGGAATTGCTTTCACTATTGCTTTTTCCACTAACTCTCCCACTTTGTCCAGTACTGCCGGTTTCGTTAAGAACTCTCCCACTTTTTCCAAAATTTGTTTTGCAACTTCCCGGGACTTTGTGAATGCGTTCCCCTCCTCGGAGATTACTCTTGAAGAGGTTCTAGCCGATGTTACTTCTTCCAAAGGAACCAAATCCTTATATTTTTTTTCTAGTTTTACCATCATCTGTAGAAATTTTTTTTGGCTCTCTTCCTCTATTGCCCTCTCTGCATCTTGGAACATCTCATTGGTGTAGTGGCTTCCTCCGTTCTTCAACACCATGTTGTTGATTTTCTCCAGCAGCTCAGTGACCTGAGAGGGATTCTTGATTTTGTTGTTGAAGACATGATAGCGACCATCACGTTCTCTGACAAATTCATTTAGTTGTGGAGTGTCTTCCAAAACCTCTTCAATCGTTCTACCTTCATCTTCAAGATCATCACCACCAGTGAAGAGAATCATGGTGTATTTAGTCGACATTTCACCAAATAGTTCCCCAACCATTTTCACAGTTTTCTGCTCCTCTACTGTGAATCTTCCAAGTTTGATCACAAACATGAACACATGGGGACCAGGAGCAGCAAAACAAATGCACCGTTTGATTTCTTGAATGGTTTGCTCAGGGGTTAACTTGGTGTCATACAATCCTGGCGTGTCAACAACAGAGACCTTTCTATCATTCACTTCAGCTCTGTCCTTCTTACAGTTCTCTGTCACAGATTGACCTCCACACTTGAAATCAAAAGCTCTATGACCCAGGATGGTGTTTGCACTTCTGCTTTTTCCAGCTCCAGTCTTCCCAAGCATCACAATTCGAAGGTCTTCATCGTTTATTATGAGATCTAGTGGATTAAAATGATATGGTTATGTATAATAAATATTTGTAAACACAAAAACATTAATTCAATTTAGCATATTCTTTGGATAAAAGGAGAAAAAAAGTTTGTTTCCTGGCAAGATACATACCTACTACTCCCTTGTCGCTTCTTGAATCTGCACTCATGATTGCTGCACTCGTGACGGGTTTAAGGTTTTTTCTTACTTCAGACACAGAGAGAGAGAGCGAGAGACAGAGAGAGAGAGGGGTATCATTATAACAATATAGATCTGTATATAAAGACAGATTGTGTTCTAAATCTACAGCAACAGTTTTTCATATAAAGAAGAGGAGAAGAAGGAAGGAAATGGGGAAGGAAGCAAGAAAAGGAGTAAGGAACGAGGGAATGTAGAAAAAATAAAAATATAGGACACACACACACACAGAATTTTTTTTGGGTAACAATTCCTATGAAGCTGTACTAAATACTTATAATGCATTAGAAATGGCTTATAACACTGTATATTATTAGCAATAAATACTGGTAATGCTTTAAAACAATAATCATAACACATTATGAAGCATTTTATAATGACTTATGAGGGCAGGTTTTCTAATATAATTGGTGGGCACTCAGAATTTTTTGGCAAGGATCACAGTGTATTATAATTTTCACTATTGTAATAGTCATTGGAATACATTAAAAAAATCATGTATTCTAATTACTGTTATTATGCAATATAGTGTGATTATAAGCCACTGTAAGTGGTCATTTATGAAGGTGTAGTAGGCAGACACTTTCTGTGCTTATATTCTATTTCTCCCCACTTTACTTAAAGCACCTAATGACCACTTATTTGTAATGAATGGTGAAATCATTTTAATGGATTACAACTATAATAATTATATTACTATCTTTTTATATTTTAATAATTGTTATACAGTTTTTGTATAGTAGATTATTGTTGTAAAGCATTGTGATTATTATGAGTTCTTAGAACAATGATTATGCAGTGGTATAAGCAGATTATAATGCATTGTAAGCATGTTTATAAGACATCATAGACATGGGTTTCATTAAGTGTCACTGGTTAGGTACACTTTCTACATGTCACTAAAAGACAAGCGGTCTCAGTGTCTTACCTGCTTCAATGTTGAAATCCTGATGTGTAGGTCTGGAGAGACAGATGAAGTATAAAGACAAGATATGAAGTTTCATCAACAGGGACCAACTCACTGACACATCTGTGGTGTCTCCCTGTCATTTTATATATTTCAGTCTGCAATTCTTTCTGTGGGGGGAGTCAGAGATCTATCTCTAATGTTTATGCGAAGCAAGGCCATTCATTATAAATGCTGTAAAGTGATCATGTGACCTGATTAAGGTCTGCACCACAGAGGAAGATAACAGAACAGTAGGAATAACACAATCAAGGATCAAGGTTCAGGGTTTCTTTAGTACCTGATGATTACAACCATCAGTGTGAAACAAAAGACTCTCCTCTACTTCATGGGAGCTACCGAATAGCTGATAACAAACTTTTAAACTACTGTAGCCATTGTAAATATGAAATGATTCAATACTGCAGCAACTGCATGGCCTTTTTCTCACCTTAAAGGTCATAAGAATTTTTTTTTTGTTGCCTGGAACAAGGGTCTTTGAATTTTGGTTTCAAAAGGGACAGAGCTACACCCAACACCCAACTTGTGTCTGTCGAGTTATCAACAGAACAGCAATTATGTGTGTGTGTGTGTGTGTGTGTGTGTGTGTGTGTGTGTGTGTGTGTGTGTGTGTGTGTGTGTGTGTGTGTGTGTGTGTGTGTGTGTGTGTGTGTGTGTGTGTGAGAGAGTGTGTGTGAGAGAGAGAGAGTGTGTGTGAGTGTGTGAGTGTGAGTGTGAGTGTGAGTGTGTGTGTGTGTGTGTGCGTGCGTGTGCGTGTGCGTGTGTGCGTGCGTGTGTGAATATAGTGAGATAATTTTGACATTTTATGTTAATGCATGAGTATTTAGCTAGCTATGGAATGAGGTATGGACCTGTGTTGTAAGAGCTCAACGTTGTTCAGGCTGAGAGAATGATGAAGCAGGGACCCCCACTACATATTGTATAACTTTGTGTTGCAGACTAAACTTTTACATTGATTTCATAGATAGCGTCATCAGTATTGTGTAAATTAATATTTTTTTGTTTGTTTGTTTTTTGTTAATATGTAACTAATTTCAGATATTTAACCCTCAATAATTTGTCAACTTGACCTTTGCACTTGGTCTGCTCTTTTTTTCCTCTACACCGATTTCTTTCCCCAAAAATACTTGATCTACAAGCTCACAACTCGTTACAGGTGATGCGTTGTGAGCTTGTACATCTGCCATATTCGGCTAATGTTTTCTCCCAGAATAGTAGTGTTTTTGCAATATCACTTGACTTCTGCTGCAGCTAATGTTTGGTTCATAATGGTAACGAAAAGTAAGTAAGTCTGGACCTTTCTTTACTTTTAGTTTTTTTTTGGCCCAGCACCAGTTACATGTATTATCAAGAATTGTGGGAAGGTGCATTATAGCCTACCTCTCAAAATGGTCCCTCACTGAAGTGACAGTGGGAGGGTTAGGGAACATAACTATGCCTGCTGTAGTCCACAGTGGTGTTAAACTGGAGGCTCAAGGGGTCCAATCCGGCTCACAAGAAGATTTTGAGAGGGGGGAGGGTGGGGGGGAATATAATAAAATATAAAATAATATTGTCACTGTCGGGCAGCTATCTCCATAATTAAACTTTTTAAAACTTCTTGCAGAGCAAGCTGGTCTATATTCCCTTGGTGCAACTAGTTAACACTTTTTTATCATTGGCAGCGTCCTTTAAGCCAATGGGGAGTCCGCACTACTTTCCCACTTTCCCACAGCGGTGTTGCGTCATCACTGCACTGAGTGACTCAGTGAAATCATGCAGAGCAGACAGCTTCTGCTGATAGGGAGCCAATCCAAACACAGTTGACCACGGAAGTAGATGTAGTAACTGAGTAGTAATACTCTAATATGCCTGACTACGCCACCTCCCGCTTGTAGAGGGGGCAGGAGGAAACCCCTAAACCTTAGAATGTTCAACACAATGTAATATGACCAACTTCCCTTAAACAGGATCAATTTACCAGAGGCAGTTTGTGTAGAAATATAGCATACTTTATTACCATGAAATTACAAAACACATCACTGTTGTCTATTACAAACTAGCACGACAGTTAAGGTCCTTAAGGCACGGTATTTAGTATTAAAATGGCAATTAACAGTTAACTCTCGCAGTCTAAGGAAGGGCGGGTCGGCCCGTGCACACAGTGAATACCAAAATAACTAAGGGAAAAGAAAAGGGGACAGGCCTCAAAGAAATCATGCAATATAAATACAAAATTCAAATACAAAACATGCAGTGTCAAGTTATATCAATACACACCAATAAAAACCAAAGGGGTCCCCAGTGCAGTCCCAAGCTGAGAGGAAAGCTGTGTGCAGCAGGGCGGACCCGGCCTTGAACAGGGTTACACAAATTAAACTGTAACAGAACAGAGGAGAGAAACAGTTAGAATATGCCAATATGGATAAATGTTAAAACCTATGCCTACAGTGTACCTTGGCTAGATGACTCAAATAAACAAAACAAAAAGAGTAAATTAACAGTGGAAAACAGTGGCCGGTGTGGTCCCTTTAAGGAAACAAACAAAACGCATTAGTTGCCAGCCCTAGTATCACACTAAATAAAACACTATATTCAAATCATTAAAAGAACAAACAGCTTAAAACCTACTTTGTGTTGCAGTAACTGTGCACACAATGCAAGGCCAAGGCGAGGGGGGCAACCTCAACACCAGAGCTGCTGTATAAAAGAAGACAGTGATGTTACAAACTAAAATACATTAAAATACACAAAGAGTGCAATGCATAAAATGTATACTGCTTTACCCGTGTCTCCAGGTAGGGCAGACAGAACAGACACCACAGGACAGGAGGTCACTTCATTTGTAAAACTGAAATAATAAATAAATGCATTAAAATAAGATAATAAAACACAATGATGTTGGCTAAATTAAAGTGCTAAAGAGCATGGGAAGCCTCCATGTGCTCAACAGAAAATAGGCAACCAAACAAACAAAAGCCAGCAGTAACATGTGCTCAAACAATAAGCTAACATTAGCACTAGCTGCAACAAACAAAAGAGTCGCACAAAGTAGCAGATCTACAAGGTTCAGTTTTTGGCCTACCATGTGTTCTCCTTCTCCCTGTATGAACCATGCAACCTACAGCAGAGACAAATGGCTCTCTACTGGAAGGAGCTAGGGTTTTGTACTTCCTGGTCATGTGATTAAGTCAGGTGCAGTGGGTGCACCATTCACCTGGGTTCCCACATTCACCCCCCCAAAAAATTGTCGTCGCCCCGACGATCAACTGACTCATAACCATGGCCTAAACTGATGATTACTAGCCATCTCAGGAACCAGGGGAGCAGCAGCCCTTACCACCCCCGCATTGTGGCTTGCCACTGTTGACCTTGGCAGATTGTGTGGGTTAGAATTCCTCCCAGCGGTAGTGCGGGCGGTGCGTCGAATTGTTGGCGCTTCCTGACTGCTATGGGATGAAATGGAATCACCTTCAGGGGCCTCGTTGTCCACCCCATACGTGCTCCCGGCTCTATTGGGGACGGGTGGCGGAATGTCCTGTTGAGTTGCAGCAGCAGGCTGATTGGGTATTTCCCTACCAATCCATGCCAGGGTGTCCTCGTCTCGACTACTTTCAGGGTCACTATCTTGGTGGCTAGACTGAGGTGGTGGCTCGGTCTCCACTGGCACAGACGGTAGTGCCTCAAGTTGTGCTGCCCTCATCTCTGTACGGTTGACCCGTCGCACGTTACCAGTGCCATCAGCCAGTGTGATAGTGTATGGCCCACCTGGTTCAGTTGGCACTCTGGCTACTTGATAAAGGACTGGCGACCAAACATCCTGAATCTTCCTACGACCTTGACCGCGATGATCCTTTAGGTAGACCATCTGGCCCACCTTGAAACCAGGATCACGCACCTGTTGGTTGTGGTGTTGCTGGCGGTACTCTGCTGCCTCTCCAAGGTTCTTGCGGGCTAGCTCTCGTGTCACCTGAAGCCGTTCCTGGTGCTGACAGACCCACTCATCCCATGACCTCGTTTCAGCTGAGTCATCTGCCTCCAGGAGAAAGTCTATTGGAAGCCGGGGTGGTACCCCGAACAGTAGGGTGTAAGGGGAATGACCCGTGGAGCGATGGATCGAGGTGTTGTATGACCACACTAACTGAGAGATGTACTTCGGCCACATTCTCTTCTTTTCAGGGGGGGGAGATCGAAGCAGGTCGTGGAGTGTCCTGTTAAATCTCTCACATTGGCCATTTCCTTGTGGATGGTATGCCGTGGTTCGGGACTTCTCGATCCCATACAACTGACAGAGTTGGCGGATCAGGGCACTCTCAAAATTCCTTCCCTGGTCGGAGTGTATCCTTTTGGGCACCCCGAACCGGGTGAACCAGCTATCAACAAGGACCTTTGCTACTGTCACAGCACTTTGGTCTTTAGTCGGCACAGCCTGTGTGTATTTAGAGAAGACATCAGTCATAACCAGCACATTCTCTCTCCCGTCTGTTGCAGGTTCAAGTAGGGTGAAATCAATGGCAAGTACCTCAAACGGCTCACTGGCAAGGAGGGCACCTTGGTAGGTCTTCACCCTAGGCTGAACAGCCTTGGAAAGTACACAACGCTGGCAGTTCTGACAGTGTCTTTCGATTTCTGTTCCCATCCCTGGCCAGTAACATCTTTGCCGAGCCAGATCAGTGGTCCTTCGCACGCCTTGATGTCCATGTTGGTCATGAATACTATTTAGAAGTTCCTGATGAAGGCATGTGGGCAGAAGTAATTGAGTTAACGACCCCCCTTGTGGTGCGTTGATCTGTCTATAAAGCAGGCCGTTCTTTTCCACGATGCGGTCCCACTGCCGGAGTAGACGCCGGACATCCTCCGGGAGCTGTGCCCGCTGTTCCTTATTTGGTGGGCTTCCCGTCCTCCAGAAAGGGAGAAAAGCTTTTAGCACTGGGTCGGCACCCTGTAAAGTTACCAGTTCAGCTGTTGACCTACTGGGCAAGGCGCCAATCTGCAGCTGTGTCACAACCTCAGTTTCCTCTGGATTGTGCTGAGAGTCTGGAGTGCTTTGGGTCTGCTGGTCAGGCTCCTCATTCAGTCTCACCGGGTCACTGTACTGGCGGGAGAGAGAATCAGCATTTCCGTTATTCTTTCCTGGTCGGTAGTGCACAGTGAAATCAAACGCTGCTAGTTGTGCTACCCACCGTTGTTCGACGGCTCCCAGCTTGAGAGTCTGGAAGTGACTTAGGGGGTTATTGTCAGTGTACACTTTGCACTTACTACCCAGCAAATAGTCTCCGAATTTCTCAGACAGTGCCCACTTCAATGCTAGGAACTCTAATTTCATAGAGCTATAATTTTCCATGTTGCGTTCCGAACCTCGAAATGACCGACTAGCATAGGCCACTGGCTTTAACTTGCCCTGCTGCTCCTGCGAAAGGACAGCTCCTAAGCCCTGATGGCTAGCATCCACCTCCAAGACAAAGGGCTTGGTGAAATCAGCAAAGGCTAGTATGGGTGTACTTGTGAACATCTTCTTCAGGTCACTGAAACTCCGCTCGCACGCCTCAGTCCACATATTGGGCAGGACTGCGGCTGGCCTCTTTCGATTTTGTTGAGCTACTCTGATAACATCAGCCACCAGTTGGTGCAAGGGGGCAGCCAACTGGGCAAAGCCCTTCACAAAACGGCGATAGTAGCTACAGAAGCCAAGGAATGAACGGACCTCTGATACATCCTTGGGCCGCCTCCAGTTTGCCACTGCAGAGACCTTTTCTGGGTCAGTCGCTACTCCTTCTCTGGACACCCGGTGTCCAAGGTACTGCACCTCTGTCTTGAAGAAGTGGCATTTGCTCAGTTTTGCCTTCAGTCCCTTCTGTTGGAGTCGGCTGAGAACCATCTCCAGTCTCGTCAAGTGCTGTTCAAGTGAAGTGGAAAAGACGATGATATCGTCTAAATACAAAAGAACTGACTGAAGGCTCTGATCACCGAATATCCTTTCCATGAGCCTCTGAAAGGTCCCAGGGGCATTGCATAAGCCGAAAGGCATTCGTTCGAATTCAAAGAGGCCAAATGGTGTACAGAAGGCTGTCTTGGCTTTATCTGCTTCAGCTAGAGGGACTTGATGGTAACCACTTGCTAGGTCGATGGTGGAAAACCATTGAGCGCCACAAAGGCCATCCAAAGTCTCTTCAATGCGGGGCAGTGGATAGGCATCCTTCCTTGTCTTAGCATTTAGCTGTCGGTAGTCCACGCACATCCTCAGCTCTCCCGTCTTCTTCTTCACCAAGACAATGGGGGATGCGTAAGGACTGCTGCTCTCCCTGATCACTTTACCATCAAGTAGCTGCTTAATGTGGTCTTTTACAGCCTGCCACTGGGTAGGGGGTATTCTCCTATATCTTTGACGGACAGGGACCTCATCAAGAAGGGGAATCTCATGTGTAATTACATCAGTGCACCCTAAATCTCCCTCCTGTTTAGCAAAGACGTCGCTATATCTCCCCAATAACTCCTTTGCCTGTTTCTCTGCTACAGGTGGGAGTTCTGGCCAGTGCAGTGCTGCAATTGAGTCAGGGATAGTCAGTGGAGGCCCTCCTGCAGCCTCTGCACTGACCAGTGTCACCTGAGCAACCTCTTTGCTCCCTTCCTCAAAATGTAGCTGAGGTTCTTCTATTCCCTCGACTAGATGTAACACTCCTAATACCTGTTTGGAGTGGACGGTAGCTCCTGTGGCTCCAACATTAACCACAGGTACATATGCCACACCATTGATTTTTTTTTTTTTTTTTTTTTTTAATATTTTATTTTTCATTTTAATTTTTCACAAAGTATACATACATACATACATACAACCCCCCCACAACCCTCCCTCCTCCCCACATACAAATCCACATACATAAAGGACAGCACAGATAAAAATAATCAAAACATAATAAAAAAAATGAGGTACAAAAAAGAAAGAAAAGGAACATTAAGAAGAGACAAATCTTTTGTAAAAACATTAAGTAGCTTCGAAAAATAATAGATCTAGACCGAGATAGCTGTAGATAACCTATTCCATCTCTGATACAGGTTGAGGTAGGGACAACGTTTCCACATAGTCCAAATAAGGCTGCCAAATCTTCAAAAAAGTGTCAAACCCATTTCTTAAGCTATAAGTAATCTTCTCAAGAGGGACACAACTGTTCATTTCTGAGAACCATCTCGCAATGCCGAGGGGGGAGTCAGACTTCCATGTTATTGCAATGCACTTCCTAGCCACTCCAAGTGCCACCTCTATACATTTAATTTTGTGTCTTCTTAGTTTTGCACTGATAGCAGTGAAATTGCCTAAGAGGCAGACTTCAGGGTCTAACGGGAAGGGAGCCTCTATAATTTTAGCCAGTGTGTCACAGAAATCATACCAGAATGTTTTAACTTTTATACATTGCCATGTACAATGCAAAAAGGAGCCTTCTTCTGTGCTACACCTAAAACATAAATCTGATATCCCAGAATTATATCTATGTAACTTTTGAGGTGTGTAATAAAGCTGATGGAGAAAATTATAATGAGTCAGTCTATATCTAGAATTAATAGTAGCAGAGAGGCTATCACGACACAAATCAGACCACAAACCTTCATCAATAGTAATATTTAAATCAGACTCCCATCTCTCTCTAGATTTGTGTAAGCCTACTCTCGGGCATTGACTCAGCAATAAAAAGTACATATTGGAAATGAATCTGTATGAACACGGGCCATTATGTAACCAATTCTCCACATCAGTAAAAACCGGTAAAGTCATCTCAGGCCCCAGAGTCCTTCTGAGATAATCCCTTAGTTGCAGAAAACAGAAAAAATGTCTGTTTGATAAGTCATATTTCCCCCTCAACTGTTCAAAAGTCATGAGCTGTCCATCTTTATAACAATGTTCCAGGAGTTTTATTCCATTGTCATGCCATGACTCCAGAATTCTATTGCCCACAAACATGGGTAGAAGCCCGTTTTTCTTCAGTGGAGTTCTAGGAGATAAGTCCGTTCTACACTTAAGAATCTTGCGGACCTCATACCAAGTTTTGATTGAATGAATTGAGAAACAATTTTTTGATTTGGCCGCAATAGTTTTGGGGTTCCATTTATAAATAAACTCACTGGCCACTGTTTCTTTTAGGGCATGCATTTCCATTTGAACCCAGGAGGGGGCATCATCACGTCATGACATCATGTTATATGCTGGCTACAGTCAGACACCAGGGCAGCATCTGATGTACAGCCTACAGTACCCACACAAACATACTTTTTTACTTGGCCTCCCATGGACACCCGTGCTGACTCTATGTTTCGGATCTGTCCACTCTTCACACTGAAAGAAACATAGAGTATGGACATTTAATGCTGGAACATTTCATAAGTGTTATTCTTGCTAATCTGTACCACTTGGGAGTGGAGATGCTTCAAACTATAGGGAAAAAAAATCCTGCTTAGTTTAGAAAAGGTAACAGAGTAAAATCCAATATTTAACCCATGTTTGGGTTGCGGACCAGTTTTTATGGGTTGCGGGTAAATATCCCCTTTTTTGTTTCCTACATTAAAAAAAAGAAAGATTATATATAATAAATAATAATAAAACTGTGTAGCACTTTTTTAAACAATGTTACAAAGTAGCTTGAACAATCAAAAACAGCAATCAAACAACAACAACAACAATGCAATAATGCAATAACAGTAATATATGAAGTTTAGAATAGAACAACAGAGCAATAACGAAGAAGATTTATCTCAAGTATCTCAAGAGTTAAAAAGGCCATTCTGTAGAAATGGGTTTTTAAGAGGGATTTAAAACTTGTTAATGATCTGGTTAACCTGAGTTCCTCTGGTAGGCTGTTCCAGAGTCTAGGGGCCTTTATGGCAAAGGCCCGATCTCCTTTGGTCACCAAACTAGCCTTATCAATCTCCAGTAGACCCCGACCAGATGATCGAAGGGTACGCATTGGCACATAGGGTTCTTCCATATCTCATAAATAGCTAGGAGCTAGACCATTACGGACTTTAAAAGTTAACAGTAAAATCTTAAAATCAATCTCGAAGGAGACTGGCAGCCAGTGAAGTGCAGCTAAAACAGGTGTTATGTGCTCAAATCTCCTGGTACCAGTGATGAGCCTACAGTAGCTGCCTCATTTTGAAGGCGATATAAGGCGATATATTAAGCTTTGGCTGAGACCAGAGTACAAGGCATTACAGTAATCTAAGCGAGAATACACCAGAGCATTCACAACAGTCTTAAGATGGCCTGTAGAAAGAAACGATTTGATCTCATAGGTGTTTCTTATGTGCATATAAATAATTTCAAAAGATTTAAGGAAAAACAAAATCTCAACTTTTCATCAATGACAAAAAAAATGTCTAAATTCAATAGTTTTCGTGAATACATTTAAAAACGGTTAAGGTTTGGTGAAAATAGCAGATCTACAAGCTGGCTAGCTAACCGCCTATAAGAGCGTCGGTCTGTGTTTGTCCGGAGTCAATCTGGGAACCCAGAACCAGAACCAAATGAGAAGGTTGTACTATCTCACTTGGCTCTGGGACAATGACGACGTAGCACCCGTGCGCAAGGAAACCGGGGTTTTGGTCTGCCTTCAGCCTTTCACTTCCGGTGGTGCGACTATGTTTTCATTCCCACTAACAATATGTCTACACGGAACACTAACACCACTTCTCCCAGAGAACATGGATCGTTTTGGTTATAAGCCCACTTGTTTCTATGATAAAAGAGCAAGTTAAAATGTGAATATCTTTTCGTGGTTTTGTCTGCTCCGCGGACGCTATTGTTAAATTAGTTTCGGTTGGTTTCGAGTGGGGAATGATCGGCGGACACGTAAATCCCGCCCACTACATTTGATTGGGTAAAGCGCGGCCTGCTTCCTGATCTGAAGGCACGCCCACTTGTAGCCCAGTGTGTACACGTTATGACGAACCTTCGCGACAGATTCCAACGCAGAGCAGAATCTGTTCTTGAGAGATTAGTCCGGAGTTAATCTCGCAAACCGCTGGAGCAATCAGTACCAAATGGTTTGTGTACAGTGCAATTTTGTTCCTCCAGGAGTTTTTTCCACATATGTTTTATATTTATTGAAATATTTAATTTTATAATTGAAGTCAAAGGGGCTTGGACATCAATGTAGATACGTCTTCTGATGTCACAGGCTGGCCATATGAAGTCCATGATCCACATGAAGCCACGCTGTTTCCATTTTAACAGCGTGGCTGTGTGTGTGTGTGTGTGTGTGTGTGTGTGTGTGTGGGCGGAGGGCGGTATGTGTGTGTGCGTATCCGGAGCTGGACCGATCAGTGCCACATTTCTTGTGCACACTGCCAATAGGCCAAAGAAGTACCTACACAAATCCTTCTTTCAATTAGTAATGGAAGTCAATGGGGCTCATATTGGGGCTCAAAACATTCATAATTTTATACATTGGTAGGATTGGTTAGCGCAAACATTTTTGTTCTAAATGTGTGGAGAGACCTGTTTGACCATACAATGTAACTCAACAAGACTATTTTGGATTATCACATTTTAATCAATGGATCAACTGTTAAAGATGTCCCCAATATTTGGAGTTACATCACGGTAACTACACAACCCAAACCTCAACTAAAGTTTAATTGTGCTTTTAAAGGTATCATGACATTCATTTTCACTTTTTTTATTTTCAATGTTTTATTTGGGGTTTTATGACCTCAATTACACCCAAAAAACCTGAACTTAAAACATTCAGTGGATTTTCTGTGGTCTGGGGTTTTCTGAATAATTAGGCTGAAAAGTAATCTGAGCTTGGCCCTTCGACAGTGAGGTCACTGTCGAATAATCCCGCCCACTCTCCTCCTCGCCCCTCCCCTCCCCTATCCTTTCCTTTGGGGGGGGCGGAGCAGAGGCGATGATTGACAGGCAAAATCCCTCACCAGCGACACCCGCAGGCAAAGATTTCTTTTTTCATTGCAGTTGAAAAGGCTTTAGAAATGTGAGAGAAAAACACCTGCCATTGATCACTGGAATGGAATTTTCACTTAAAACTTTTTGTACACTTTTGAAGGACCAGGACAAAGACTTTGAATGTGGTGTAAAAGTGAATGTCATTAAACCTTTAAGGCCATAGTCACTACTTTGACTGTAAACTTAAATCACTCTATACATTATTGTTGTTGTTGTTGTTGTTGTTGTTGTTGTTGTTTCTTACCTCCATTCAATGGCATTCTCCAGGGACTTAAAAGTCTTTGGCCGACTCCTGAGGAAATTCTGCATACTGTTCAAAGCATCCATTGCTGTGCCTGAACACAATCACAGGTAGAAGTTTTTTAATATACCAATTAGAAAAGTAATGGAAACCTGCTAGAGTGAAAGACAGCTAGAATAAAGAACAGTTAGTTACATACAAAAAATAAAAGAAATTCATCATTATTTGTGTACAAGGCATATTAATATTTCCGCTTAGCATCTCTCACCATTTAATATTACAACAAAAGCATGCATGTTTACCTTCGACAACATCAATGACACAGAGGCCAAGTAGGGATGGTAAGAGATTGGCAGCTGCTGTGTGAACTGCGATAGCACCACCCATGCTGTGTCCGATAACCATGATAGGTGGAGGGTTCTCGCCATACAGAGCCTCCACTACTTTACCAATATCCCTTTAAAAAACAGAAAAATCTGTATTATTTTCCTGCCAAATTTAAAATGTTCACGTGTCGTTTCCTGATAAAGCAATCTAGTATTTCTGAACTGACCTGACTGGTATAAAGTGAGTTAAACTGAGCACTGAGATTCTAATGCTGTAAATCAGTGGAACATTTTGATGAAAAGGACCCCCAAATTGAAGTATTTGGCCATGGACCCCCATAAAAGAAGTTTTGCCAAGATCTTTCAAAATTCTTTCGAAAATAGCCGATCTACAAGTTCACCTCACCGCTATGAAAAGGCGATGCTGACTTTATGACTAATGGTGTCTGAATTTACACTGTAATGACTTAGTCATGCATGCACAATAGTCACGCATGCACTAAATCTGAAAAATCTATGCAATTCTCTTCTCTGGTGTTTACTGTAATTCTTTTACAAAGTTGCACGCTGGTGGTGAGCCATTACAGAATAGATGTGGGAAAAAATTAAGTCCATTTCCATTCTAGTAAATAGGGGACAGCAGCAGATGTTCACGAACAAACAAATAATAAACTTAAATGCTGAACAACAGCGTGGGGTCCCTTTTCACATCCCAAAACACTCCCCATCTAAAAGGTCAGATAAGAGCTTTGAAAGTAATGATCATCTCTGGATGCAGCAAATCCAGTTTTTCCCCAATTCATCAAATAGTCGCCGCTTTTAAGTAGGACGTTTTGGCAGAAGAAACCTTGCCTACTGTACCTAATTTGTTTCCACACAATCCTGCAAGTCTACATTTGTCCCTTGCTTCCCTTTCTATGCAGCAAGGATAACAAAAAGCTATTCTGAATAGAATAATGGAAGGAATGTGTTTGTGTTCATTCCTCTTATTGGCACATGCCAAATTTGACTGGACAACTTACTTGGCCATTGTGTCTGCAGAGAGATCATCATCATCTTTCACTGTAGTGTCACCTTCAATACAGCAGAGAAAAACATTTGACAATTTGTTACATCTGACGCTAAAAACGCAGGGGGCAGAGTAGGTGGGAGGCAGAGTAAGAGATGTACCAAAGTTATGCTTATGTTTCACAAATATAACTAACAGTTACAGTATGTTAGGACGACACATTCTTCATGGGGGGAGGGGGGGGGTGTTAGCTGACCAAGAGGCAAAATACTGCATGATGAATAGGGGATGACGACGGAATGCGGACCATTGAAAACAAGGCAATATTGGCATTAAAACCATGGAAAACAAGGCAGACATGCAGCAAAAGTGCACTCAGTGTAAGCCGAACAAGTGCCCGTGCAGAGCAGAGCGATGGTCGTACTGCCAGCTCAGTGCCATCCGAGTGGGATACCGATAGGGTGGGAATCAATTATAATCATTCCGTCATCGACATTGTCAACATGCAGTATGCAACAGGGCATGCTCAACCTCAGCATGGGACACCAAAGGTACATGACCATGCAGCGAAATATAACGAGTATGAGCATGCGTTGGTTAGGAATATCCTTTTGTGCAAGAGTCAAACTCTTGCACAAGGAAAGAGTAAATTCCTAGATATTATTCTACTTTGTTGACATAACCTTACATATGCTGGATTTCTAAACTTTCAGGCAGGCAACCTTCTACCACTTACCATGAGATCGCAGATCCATAGCCACCACCCTGCAATTAATCCTGCTGAATATCACAGACTGCAAATAAACAAAGACATTTAAATGGTTAACGCTGATCAAGCCAGACAAAACAGCTTTGAAATGTAATGCAGCACTGCAGATTTGGAGGTACCGTATGTCTTTTATTTTACAGTAACGTGGCTCACAGTGAACACAGCCCAGGAGAGAGCAGAGTGACCTCCTCCGTGGAGCAGGAGCAGTACAGGACCATGAGAACCGCTGGAGTAAATTCTGAACAGGTGCACGGAAGTCAAGGAAATAGATGAAAGTCTTATGAAGAAAAGGAAATACATTACGTTCTACACACGATAATTAATTAAGAGCATAATATGCTCTTAATTAAGAGCAAATTATCATTAAGAGTTTCTGGTTCACATTCATATACCTGTACCTAACAGTAGGGGCTTCCTTGCTTGTAGAACAATAGTGTTCCACTATTGACCAATGAGCAGCTCCATAACAGCATTTGGAGCTGACATGTTTAACCACTTTCAACCTGGCATCCCGATTTTGAGCATGTCAAAGTGAGAATTTTCATAAAGAAAAAGAAAAAATCCAAAATGTTCAGATTTTGGCACAATGTGACGCATCATGACATATTGTGAGTTTGTTGTTAAGGGCTTCTTGATGGAGTGGGTATTGCTACTGTACGACTTTCACAATGCCAGACTTCCAACCACCTGGTCTGGAGAACCAAACCAGAAACCAGGCAGGCTCCTCTAAACTTAAGGTCAGTGGTTCTCAAAGTGGAGTCCGGGGACCCCCAGGGGTCCTTGGAGGGGTTCCAGGGGGTCCCCAGCTAAATGTATCAACCACTTTATCCATATGTTCTACTGTGGCTATATAAAAATAGCAGATATAAAAGCTTGTACATCTGCTAATTTTGAAAATATTTGAAAACATATCGAATATTATGTTTGGATATTTTTTTAATAATTATTTTACATAAATCTTCTTTTCTGGAGGTTCCTGGCACTAATCATTATTTTTCAGATGCGGGGGTCCACATCAAATATAATATCAATTTGGGGGTCCTTGACATGAAAAGGTTTGCTTTAGTGCTTTAGGTTACTCCACCCCACACCCCACACCTCCAAAATTGGTAAGAGAGGACATGAATAAGCATGAAGGATATATCTTTTCCATTGTCATTTTCCACTTCGACGTCTTCCATTGTTTCAAAATACTGACTCCAGGACAGCGGAGTGAAATCTTTTTTCCGTCCAGGTCTATAAGAAATAGGGAACAACAAGAGAGGTTTTAAATAATCATCATACCCCGAAGAGGGCCAGTTTTTAACAACTTCTATTATGAACTAGCCATATCAATAAAGGCTTTTTAACTTTTTTTCACCAGAAGAGTGGCTGTTTTTTTCCCCCTTTATTGCAAGTTTTCAGTCCCCCACCAAAGAGCACCTTCGCTACACTTTTTTGAACTTCCGAGCACCCAGACCCTTTCTTTTTTCTGAAGAGGTTTTAACTTGTGTATTAAACTGCATGTCAGCTGCATGTTAAATGCTTGCAGGTTATATGGCTATAGAGTTTCACAGCAATAACACAATGTAAGCAAATTAATATAGCAGTATACAAATAAACTATAATAATTGCAATGGAGACACGTTTTTATTGTCGAGGTGACCACCTCACCCTGATATTAAATCATGTTGCCTGTATATTCAACGTACAGTGTACTTTGTAGAAAGCATTATATTTTCCGTCTACAAATCACAACTCTTTCTGTGTTTTAGGAGTAGTTATTTACAGGTAGATGCAACGTTGCATCATACTTGGTCACATCCTCTTATAAGAGGATGCTTTTCTGTGAAGGGGTTTGAGCATGATGAAACCGTCTCCTACTTTTGGGTCCTTACTCTGAGTCACTCACAGTCACGACACACGGGTACAATGCTCTATCATCAATAAAGAAAACTGCCCACGCACCTTTCAACGTGGAGCGACAGAATCGAGTGAGATAAAGCGTCATAGCTTGAGCTTCCCCGTTTGAAACCTCACTCTCCACGATCGCAGTGAGGTTCCAAATGGGGCTACATAGCTAGCATTTATTTTTAACCTACAACAGCGACACAACACACTTGTATTTCAATATATACTACACTCCTATAGCACCATATGCTCGCTGGGGATGAATTTAGCTGTACATGTACTGTTTTTTGTAACTTAGACCTGTGGGCTGATCGCTAGAGCATTGGTTCTCAAAGTGGGGTCCGCCGGCGGTCCGGGGACCCCCAATGGTCCTTGAGAGGGTTCCAGGGGGTCCCCAGCACAAGTAGTTAAGGCACCATCACAATCATTTTAACCGCTTTATCCAATTATGAATTATATATGTTGGTGGCTATTCAAAAATAGCCAACATACAGGCTCACAGCGCGCCACTTCCGCGCTGTCAAGTACATCTGCTATTTTTTAAACAAATATCAATGTGGGGGTCCTTGGCAAGAAAAAGTTTGAGAACTACTATTCTAGAGACCTCACACTGAAAAGGCAGTCTGTGTCACACTGTGTATGTGTAGAGTGGACAACCAGCAGGTTCAAAAATAAGCAGCCGACAGCCAGCGCTTTCCAAACTCTGCTAAGCTAACATATTATTATAGTCAAATCAGCTAAGCAGACTGTCTGCTACCTCTCTGTGGCCTCGGAGAGCCAGTGCAGAACATGGCTCTGCTCAGCGGGAATCTAACGATAGGTATATACAGCTAACAAAGTTGATAGCATGCTAACACAACATAGTGGCTAACTCACCCCATTCTGATCTTGGACCCCGACTGCAAACCACCTCCCATTGGAGGTCTGGAGGATAATAAATTCAAATGTAACTGTTTCTCCATGTCGTCGACAGTGTGTGGAGTTTGTTGTTCTGTCAAGAACAATGCGATAGGAGCGCCCCTCTTTTTTTTGCAGCATATGATTCCTCTTCGAACCCACACCGAGGCACCACTCTCTCTCCAGATAACGATAGGTTAAAATCTCTGCTATTCGAGTGCTTTGACGTTTTTTCAACCACAACCAGTCCACCTCAGCTCAACCCTATTCATTCTTCTTCTTCTTTCAGTTATTCTGCCGTGGATTCTTCTTCTTCTTGGTAGGAAATATGACAGATTATGTACATGCAGGGTTATTGGTGCCCTCCGCAGGACAAATAGAAGTATATCAGCAGAGGCGGTCAGTGTGGACAACGCGGTATTGTTGTCTCCGCCAGGCCGAAAGACATGGCCGAGACTGTTTTGCACCCTGTCTGTCCGTCCGTCCGTGTGTGTGTGTGTGTGTGTGTGTGTGTGTGTGTGTGTGTGTGTGTGTGTACTGTGTCCATCTGTGAACAGCTAATCTCCAGCACCGTTGGCTTGATTGTAGCGAGTTGAGGAACAAATGGCACCCTTTTAACATTGCCCTATTTTGGGTGTACCAAAAAATCCTAAAGGGGGCGTCAACATGTTTGACTTGGTAGTGGCGGCCATTGTTGGGGCCGGAGGATTGGGGTCGGAGGGTACATAAACAGTTTGTAAACAGTGACCCGACCGTGTTCTTTTTTTTTACACAGTGAGTCACAATGGTGATAGCCTCGGAAACCCAGGCTTTTTTTTTTGTTACAAAAGAAAAAAAGCCTGGGGGAGTGATGCATGAACGATGGTCTTGGACCTTGTTATCTCCTAACCAATCAGAGTGCAGAGGGGCGTCGCTCTAAATTTGGTGACGTCAGCGTGCTCCGCGCACAGGCCGAGGGGGGGAGGGGAGGGGAGGCGGGGACATAGATTGGTGAAGCAATAGGAAGACACGCACAAATCCAGGCGGCTGTGTTTGGGTCCGCCCTTCAAGACCATGGATTGAGCTCGTAGCCTCAGGCTACAATGGTGAGGACTTGCTCAGTTCATAAGTGCCATAGAAGGTCGGGTCGAGGCAATGCGGTAGATAAAGGAGTACAATTTTGTCAGCTTTCCAGCATGGAGGCAACATCACAGAGCTCAAATAGACGTTTTTTTTGTTCAAGGTTTCTTTATTTTTTATTTTCACATACAGGTCAATAACAAAAAGCATACAAAAACAGTGTATGTTATCCCTCCCACCCCCACCCCCAAAGTTCCCGTAAAATAGATGTTTGATTGGAGTTACATCATGGCAAGGTAACTACACAACCCAAACCTCTATCAAATATAGTCTTGCTCTTGAAGTTATGATCGTAATAGTTTCACTGGTCTGTAGAGGAGGAAGTGAGAAGTTCAAAATCTACATCAAATTTCAATCCAAAGTTCTACAAGTGAGTTAAATTGGAGGGAGTAAAGTAACAATTATGAAAATTAAGTCTGGCAATAATTCTGGTGTGTAGCAATTATTTCTGGTGTAAGCGTAACACACCATTTTTCAAACATGACTCATGAGCTATATAAATTGATGTTTGAAGTGGATTTCTTCATTTGGATATACAGTATCTCACTGAAGCATTGTTATTCATAGGATACTGCAAGGAATTGCTTTCACTATTGCTTTTTCCACTAACTCTCCCACTTTGTCCAGTACTGCCGGTTTCGTTAAGAACTCTCCCACTTTTTCCAAAATTTGTTTTGCAACTTCCCGGGACTTTGTGAATGCGTTCCCCTCCTCGGAGATTACTCTTGAAGAGGTTCTAGCCGATGTTACTTCTTCCAAAGGAACCAAATCCTTATATTTTTTTTCTAGTTTTACCATCATCTGTAGAAAATTTTTTTGGCTCTCTTCCTCTATTGCCCTCTCTGCATCTTGGAACATCTCATTGGTGTAGTGGCTTCCTCCGTTCTTCAACACCATGTTGTTGATTTTCTCCAGCAGCTCAGTGACCTGAGAGGGATTCTTGATTTTGTTGTTGAAGACATGATAGCGACCATCACATTCTCTGACAAATTCATTTAGTTGTGGAGTGTCTTCCAAAACCTCTTCAATCGTTCTACCTTCATCTTCAAGATCATCACCACCAGTGAAGAGAATCATGGTGTATTTAGTCGACATTTCACCAAATAGTTCCCCAACCATTTTCACAGTTTTCTGCTCCTCTACTGTGAATCTTCCAAGTTTGATCACAAACATGAACACATGGGGACCAGGAGCAGCAAAACAAATGCACCGTTTGATTTCTTGAATGGTTTGCTCAGGGGTTAACTTGGTGTCATACAATCCTGGCGTGTCAACAACAGAGACCTTTCTATCATTCACTTCAGCTCTGTCCTTCTTACAGTTCTCTGTCACAGATTGACCTCCACACTTGAAATCAAAAGCTCTATGACCCAGGATGGTGTTTGCACTTCTGCTTTTTCCAGCTCCAGTCTTCCCAAGCATCACAATTCGAAGGTCTTCATCGTTTATTATGAGATCTAGTGGATTAAAATGATATGGTTATGTATAATAAATATTTGTAAACACAAAAACATTAATTCAATTTAGCATATTCTTTGGATAAAAGGAGAAAAAAAGTTTGTTTCCTGGCAAGATACATACCTACTACTCCCTTGTCGCTTCTTGAATCTGCACTCATGATTGCTGCACTCGTGACGGGTTTAAGGTTTTTTCTTACTTCAGACACAGAGAGAGAGAGCGAGAGACAGAGAGAGAGAGGGGTATCATTATAACAATATAGATCTGTATATAAAGACAGATTGTGTTCTAAATCTACAGCAACAGTTTTTCATATAAAGAAGAGGAGAAGAAGGAAGGAAATGGGGAAGGAAGCAAGAAAAGGAGTAAGGAACGAGGGAATGTAGAAAAAATAAAAATATAGGACACACACACACACAGAATTTTTTTTGGGTAACAATTCCTATGAAGCTGTACTAAATACTTATAATGCATTAGAAATGGCTTATAACACTGTATATTATTAGCAATAAATACTGGTAATGCTTTAAAACAATAATCATAACACATTATGAAGCATTTTATAATGACTTATGAGGGCAGGTTTTCTAATATAATTGGTGGGCACTCAGAATTTTTTGGCAAGGATCACAGTGTATTATAATTTTCACTATTGTAATAGTCATTGGAATACATTAAAAAAATCATGTATTCTAATTACTGTTATTATGCAATATAGTGTGATTATAAGCCACTGTAAGTGGTCATTTATGAAGGTGTAGTAGGCAGACACTTTCTGTGCTTATATTCTATTTCTCCCCACTTTACTTAAAGCACCTAATGACCACTTATTTGTAATGAATGGTGAAATCATTTTAATGGATTACAACTATAATAATTATATTACTATCTTTTTATATTTTAATAATTGTTATACAGTTTTTGTATAGTAGATTATTGTTGTAAAGCATTGTGATTATTATGAGTTCTTAGAACAATGATTATGCAGTGGTATAAGCAGATTATAATGCATTGTAAGCATGTTTATAAGACATCATAGACATGGGTTTCATTAAGTGTCACTGGTTAGGTACACTTTCTACATGTCACTAAAAGACAAGCGGTCTCAGTGTCTTACCTGCTTCAATGTTGAAATCCTGATGTGTAGGTCTGGAGAGACAGATGAAGTATAAAGACAAGATATGAAGTTTCATCAACAGGGACCAACTCACTGACACATCTGTGGTGTCTCCCTGTCATTTTATATATTTCAGTCTGCAATTCTTTCTGTGGGGGGAGTCAGAGATCTATCTCTAATGTTTATGCGAAGCAAGGCCATTCATTATAAATGCTGTAAAGTGATCATGTGACCTGATTAAGGTCTGCACCACAGAGGAAGATAACAGAACAGTAGGAATAACACAATCAAGGATCAAGGTTCAGGGTTTCTTTAGTACCTGATGATTACAACCATCAGTGTGAAACAAAAGACTCTCCTCTACTTCATGGGAGCTACCGAATAGCTGATAACAAACTTTTAAACTACTGTAGCCATTGTAAATATGAAATGATTCAATACTGCAGCAACTGCATGGCCTTTTTCTCACCTTAAAGGTCATAAGAATTTTTTTTTTGTTGCCTGGAACAAGGGTCTTTGAATTGTGGTTTCAAAAGGGACAGAGCTACACCCAACACCCAACTTGTGTCTGTCGAGTTATCAACAGAACAGCAATTATGTGTGTGTGTGTGTGTGTGTGTGTGTGTGTGTGTGTGTGTGTGTGTGTGTGTGTGTGTGTGTGTGTGTGTGTGTGTGTGTGTGAGAGAGTGTGTGTGAGAGAGAGAGAGTGTGTGTGAGTGTGTGAGTGTGAGTGTGAGTGTGAGTGTGTGTGTGTGTGTGTGCGTGCGTGTGCGTGTGCGTGTGTGCGTGCGTGTGTGAATATAGTGAGATAATTTTGACATTTTATGTTAATGCATGAGTATTTAGCTAGCTATGGAATGAGGTATGGACCTGTGTTGTAAGAGCTCAACGTTGTTCAGGCTGAGAGAATGATGAAGCAGGGACCCCCACTACATATTGTATAACTTTGTGTTGCAGACTAAACTTTTACATTGATTTCATAGATAGCGTCATCAGTATTGTGTAAATTAATATTTTTTTGTTTGTTTGTTTTTTGTTAATATGTAACTAATTTCAGATATTTAACCCTCAATAATTTGTCAACTTGACCTTTGCACTTGGTCTGCTTTTTTTCCTCTACACCGATTTCTTTCCCCAAAAATACTTGATCTACAAGCTCACAACTCGTTACAGGTGATGCGTTGTGAGCTTGTACATCTGCCATATTCGGCTAATGTTTTCTCCCAGAATAGTAGTGTTTTTGCAATATCACTTGACTTCTGCTGCAGCTAATGTTTGGTTCATAATGGTAACGAAAAGTAAGTAAGTCTGGACCTTTCTTTACTTTTAGTTTTTTTTTGGCCCAGCACCAGTTACATGTATTATCAAGAATTGTGGGAAGGTGCATTATAGCCTACCTCTCAAAATGGTCCCTCACTGAAGTGACAGTGGGAGGGTTAGGGAACATAACTATGCCTGCTGTAGTCCACAGTGGTGTTAAACTGGAGGCTCAAGGGGTCCAATCCGGCTCACAAGAAGATTTTGAGAGGGGGGAGGGTGGGGGGGAATATAATAAAATATAAAATAATATTGTCACTGTCGGGCAGCTATCTCCATAATTAAACTTTTTAAAACTTCTTGCAGAGCAAGCTGGTCTATATTCCCTTGGTGCAACTAGTTAACACTTTTTTATCATTGGCAGCGTCCTTTAAGCCAATGGGGAGTCCGCACTACTTTCCCACTTTCCCACAGCGGTGTTGCGTCATCACTGCACTGAGTGACTCAGTGAAATCATGCAGAGCAGACAGCTTCTGCTGATAGGGAGCCAATCCAAACACAGTTGACCACGGAAGTAGATGTAGTAACTGAGTAGTAATACTCTAATATGCCTGACTACGCCACCTCCCGCTTGTAGAGGGGGCAGGAGGAAACCCCTAAACCTTAGAATGTTCAACACAATGTAATATGACCAACTTCCCTTAAACAGGATCAATTTACCAGAGGCAGTTTGTGTAGAAATATAGCATACTTTATTACCATGAAATTACAAAACACATCACTGTTGTCTATTACAAACTAGCACGACAGTTAAGGTCCTTAAGGCACGGTATTTAGTATTAAAATGGCAATTAACAGTTAACTCTCGCAGTCTAAGGAAGGGCGGGTCGGCCCGTGCACACAGTGAATACCAAAATAACTAAGGGAAAAGAAAAGGGGACAGGCCTCAAAGAAATCATGCAATATAAATACAAAATTCAAATACAAAACATGCAGTGTCAAGTTATATCAATACACACCAATAAAAACCAAAGGGGTCCCCAGTGCAGTCCCAAGCTGAGAGGAAAGCTGTGTGCAGCAGGGCGGACCCGGCCTTGAACAGGGTTACACAAATTAAACTGTAACAGAACAGAGGAGAGAAACAGTTAGAATATGCCAATATGGATAAATGTTAAAACCTATGCCTACAGTGTACCTTGGCTAGATGACTCAAATAAACAAAACAAAAAGAGTAAATTAACAGTGGAAAACAGTGGCCGGTGTGGTCCCTTTAAGGAAACAAACAAAACGCATTAGTTGCCAGCCCTAGTATCACACTAAATAAAACACTATATTCAAATCATTAAAAGAACAAACAGCTTAAAACCTACTTTGTGTTGCAGTAACTGTGCACACAATGCAAGGCCAAGGCGAGGGGGGCAACCTCAACACCAGAGCTGCTGTATAAAAGAAGACAGTGATGTTACAAACTAAAATACATTAAAATACACAAAGAGTGCAATGCATAAAATGTATACTGCTTTACCCGTGTCTCCAGGTAGGGCAGACAGAACAGACACCACAGGACAGGAGGTCACTTCATTTGTAAAACTGAAATAATAAATAAATGCATTAAAATAAGATAATAAAACACAATGATGTTGGCTAAATTAAAGTGCTAAAGAGCATGGGAAGCCTCCATGTGCTCAACAGAAAATAGGCAACCAAACAAACAAAAGCCAGCAGTAACATGTGCTCAAACAATAAGCTAACATTAGCACTAGCTGCAACAAACAAAAGAGTCGCACAAAGTAGCAGATCTACAAGGTTCAGTTTTTGGCCTACCATGTGTTCTCCTTCTCCCTGTATGAACCATGCAACCTACAGCAGAGACAAATGGCTCTCTACTGGAAGGAGCTAGGGTTTTGTACTTCCTGGTCATGTGATTAAGTCAGGTGCAGTGGGTGCACCATTCACCTGGGTTCCCACATTCACCCCCCCAAAAAATTGTCGTCGCCCCGACGATCAACTGACTCATAACCATGGCCTAAACTGATGATTACTAGCCATCTCAGGAACCAGGGGAGCAGCAGCCCTTACCACCCCCGCATTGTGGCTTGCCACTGTTGACCTTGGCAGATTGTGTGGGTTAGAATTCCTCCCAGCGGTAGTGCGGGCGGTGCGTCGAATTGTTGGCGCTTCCTGACTGCTATGGGATGAAATGGAATCACCTTCAGGGGCCTCGTTGTCCACCCCATACGTGCTCCCGGCTCTATTGGGGACGGGTGGCGGAATGTCCTGTTGAGTTGCAGCAGCAGGCTGATTGGGTATTTCCCTACCAATCCATGCCAGGGTGTCCTCGTCTCGACTACTTTCAGGGTCACTATCTTGGTGGCTAGACTGAGGTGGTGGCTCGGTCTCCACTGGCACAGACGGTAGTGCCTCAAGTTGTGCTGCCCTCATCTCTGTACGGTTGACCCGTCGCACGTTACCAGTGCCATCAGCCAGTGTGATAGTGTATGGCCCACCTGGTTCAGTTGGCACTCTGGCTACTTGATAAAGGACTGGCGACCAAACATCCTGAATCTTCCTACGACCTTGACCGCGATGATCCTTTAGGTAGACCATCTGGCCCACCTTGAAACCAGGATCACGCACCTGTTGGTTGTGGTGTTGCTGGCGGTACTCTGCTGCCTCTCCAAGGTTCTTGCGGGCTAGCTCTCGTGTCACCTGAAGCCGTTCCTGGTGCTGACAGACCCACTCATCCCATGACCTCGTTTCAGCTGAGTCATCTGCCTCCAGGAGAAAGTCTATTGGAAGCCGGGGTGGTACCCCGAACAGTAGGGTGTAAGGGGAATGACCCGTGGAGCGATGGATCGAGGTGTTGTATGACCACACTAACTGAGAGATGTACTTCGGCCACATTCTCTTCTTTTCAGGGGGGGGAGATCGAAGCAGGTCGTGGAGTGTCCTGTTAAATCTCTCACATTGGCCATTTCCTTGTGGATGGTATGCCGTGGTTCGGGACTTCTCGATCCCATACAACTGACAGAGTTGGCGGATCAGGGCACTCTCAAAATTCCTTCCCTGGTCGGAGTGTATCCTTTTGGGCACCCCGAACCGGGTGAACCAGCTATCAACAAGGACCTTTGCTACTGTCACAGCACTTTGGTCTTTAGTCGGCACAGCCTGTGTGTATTTAGAGAAGACATCAGTCATAACCAGCACATTCTCTCTCCCGTCTGTTGCAGGTTCAAGTAGGGTGAAATCAATGGCAAGTACCTCAAACGGCTCACTGGCAAGGAGGGCACCTTGGTAGGTCTTCACCCTAGGCTGAACAGCCTTGGAAAGTACACAACGCTGGCAGTTCTGACAGTGTCTTTCGATTTCTGTTCCCATCCCTGGCCAGTAACATCTTTGCCGAGCCAGATCAGTGGTCCTTCGCACGCCTTGATGTCCATGTTGGTCATGAATACTATTTAGAAGTTCCTGATGAAGGCATGTGGGCAGAAGTAATTGAGTTAACGACCCCCCTTGTGGTGCGTTGATCTGTCTATAAAGCAGGCCGTTCTTTTCCACGATGCGGTCCCACTGCCGGAGTAGACGCCGGACATCCTCCGGGAGCTGTGCCCGCTGTTCCTTATTTGGTGGGCTTCCCGTCCTCCAGAAAGGGAGAAAAGCTTTTAGCACTGGGTCGGCACCCTGTAAAGTTACCAGTTCAGCTGTTGACCTACTGGGCAAGGCGCCAATCTGCAGCTGTGTCACAACCTCAGTTTCCTCTGGATTGTGCTGAGAGTCTGGAGTGCTTTGGGTCTGCTGGTCAGGCTCCTCATTCAGTCTCACCGGGTCACTGTACTGGCGGGAGAGAGAATCAGCATTTCCGTTATTCTTTCCTGGTCGGTAGTGCACAGTGAAATCAAACGCTGCTAGTTGTGCTACCCACCGTTGTTCGACGGCTCCCAGCTTGAGAGTCTGGAAGTGACTTAGGGGGTTATTGTCAGTGTACACTTTGCACTTACTACCCAGCAAATAGTCTCCGAATTTCTCAGACAGTGCCCACTTCAATGCTAGGAACTCTAATTTCATAGAGCTATAATTTTCCATGTTGCGTTCCGAACCTCGAAATGACCGACTAGCATAGGCCACTGGCTTTAACTTGCCCTGCTGCTCCTGCGAAAGGACAGCTCCTAAGCCCTGATGGCTAGCATCCACCTCCAAGACAAAGGGCTTGGTGAAATCAGCAAAGGCTAGTATGGGTGTACTTGTGAACATCTTCTTCAGGTCACTGAAACTCCGCTCGCACGCCTCAGTCCACATATTGGGCAGGACTGCGGCTGGCCTCTTTCGATTTTGTTGAGCTACTCTGATAACATCAGCCACCAGTTGGTGCAAGGGGGCAGCCAACTGGGCAAAGCCCTTCACAAAACGGCGATAGTAGCTACAGAAGCCAAGGAATGAACGGACCTCTGATACATCCTTGGGCCGCCTCCAGTTTGCCACTGCAGAGACCTTTTCTGGGTCAGTCGCTACTCCTTCTCTGGACACCCGGTGTCCAAGGTACTGCACCTCTGTCTTGAAGAAGTGGCATTTGCTCAGTTTTGCCTTCAGTCCCTTCTGTTGGAGTCGGCTGAGAACCATCTCCAGTCTCGTCAAGTGCTGTTCAAGTGAAGTGGAAAAGACGATGATATCGTCTAAATACAAAAGAACTGACTGAAGGCTCTGATCACCGAATATCCTTTCCATGAGCCTCTGAAAGGTCCCAGGGGCATTGCATAAGCCGAAAGGCATTCGTTCGAATTCAAAGAGGCCAAATGGTGTACAGAAGGCTGTCTTGGCTTTATCTGCTTCAGCTAGAGGGACTTGATGGTAACCACTTGCTAGGTCGATGGTGGAAAACCATTGAGCGCCACAAAGGCCATCCAAAGTCTCTTCAATGCGGGGCAGTGGATAGGCATCCTTCCTTGTCTTAGCATTTAGCTGTCGGTAGTCCACGCACATCCTCAGCTCTCCCGTCTTCTTCTTCACCAAGACAATGGGGGATGCGTAAGGACTGCTGCTCTCCCTGATCACTTTACCATCAAGTAGCTGCTTAATGTGGTCTTTTACAGCCTGCCACTGGGTAGGGGGTATTCTCCTATATCTTTGACGGACAGGGACCTCATCAAGAAGGGGAATCTCATGTGTAATTACATCAGTGCACCCTAAATCTCCCTCCTGTTTAGCAAAGACGTCGCTATATCTCCCCAATAACTCCTTTGCCTGTTTCTCTGCTACAGGTGGGAGTTCTGGCCAGTGCAGTGCTGCAATTGAGTCAGGGATAGTCAGTGGAGGCCCTCCTGCAGCCTCTGCACTGACCAGTGTCACCTGAGCAACCTCTTTGCTCCCTTCCTCAAAATGTAGCTGAGGTTCTTCTATTCCCTCGACTAGATGTAACACTCCTAATACCTGTTTGGAGTGGACGGTAGCTCCTGTGGCTCCAACATTAACCACAGGTACATATGCCACACCATTGATTTTTTTTTTTTTTTTTTTTTTTAATATTTTATTTTTCATTTTAATTTTTCACAAAGTATACATACATACATACATACAACCCCCCCACAACCCTCCCTCCTCCCCACATACAAATCCACATACATAAAGGACAGCACAGATAAAAATAATCAAAACATAATAAAAAAAATGAGGTACAAAAAAGAAAGAAAAGGAACATTAAGAAGAGACAAATCTTTTGTAAAAACATTAAGTAGCTTCGAAAAATAATAGATCTAGACCGAGATAGCTGTAGATAACCTATTCCATCTCTGATACAGGTTGAGGTAGGGACAACGTTTCCACATAGTCCAAATAAGGCTGCCAAATCTTCAAAAAAGTGTCAAACCCATTTCTTAAGCTATAAGTAATCTTCTCAAGAGGGACACAACTGTTCATTTCTGAGAACCATCTCGCAATGCCGAGGGGGGAGTCAGACTTCCATGTTATTGCAATGCACTTCCTAGCCACTCCAAGTGCCACCTCTATACATTTAATTTTGTGTCTTCTTAGTTTTGCACTGATAGCAGTGAAATTGCCTAAGAGGCAGACTTCAGGGTCTAACGGGAAGGGAGCCTCTATAATTTTAGCCAGTGTGTCACAGAAATCATACCAGAATGTTTTAACTTTTATACATTGCCATGTACAATGCAAAAAGGAGCCTTCTTCTGTGCTACACCTAAAACATAAATCTGATATCCCAGAATTATATCTATGTAACTTTTGAGGTGTGTAATAAAGCTGATGGAGAAAATTATAATGAGTCAGTCTATATCTAGAATTAATAGTAGCAGAGAGGCTATCACGACACAAATCAGACCACAAACCTTCATCAATAGTAATATTTAAATCAGACTCCCATCTCTCTCTAGATTTGTGTAAGCCTACTCTCGGGCATTGACTCAGCAATAAAAAGTACATATTGGAAATGAATCTGTATGAACACGGGCCATTATGTAACCAATTCTCCACATCAGTAAAAACCGGTAAAGTCATCTCAGGCCCCAGAGTCCTTCTGAGATAATCCCTTAGTTGCAGAAAACAGAAAAAATGTCTGTTTGATAAGTCATATTTCCCCCTCAACTGTTCAAAAGTCATGAGCTGTCCATCTTTATAACAATGTTCCAGGAGTTTTATTCCATTGTCATGCCATGACTCCAGAATTCTATTGCCCACAAACATGGGTAGAAGCCCGTTTTTCTTCAGTGGAGTTCTAGGAGATAAGTCCGTTCTACACTTAAGAATCTTGCGGACCTCATACCAAGTTTTGATTGAATGAATTGAGAAACAATTTTTTGATTTGGCCGCAATAGTTTTGGGGTTCCATTTATAAATAAACTCACTGGCCACTGTTTCTTTTAGGGCATGCATTTCCATTTGAACCCAGGAGGGGGCATCATCACGTCATGACATCATGTTATATGCTGGCTACAGTCAGACACCAGGGCAGCATCTGATGTACAGCCTACAGTACCCACACAAACATACTTTTTTACTTGGCCTCCCATGGACACCCGTGCTGACTCTATGTTTCGGATCTGTCCACTCTTCACACTGAAAGAAACATAGAGTATGGACATTTAATGCTGGAACATTTCATAAGTGTTATTCTTGCTAATCTGTACCACTTGGGAGTGGAGATGCTTCAAACTATAGGGAAAAAAAATCCTGCTTAGTTTAGAAAAGGTAACAGAGTAAAATCCAATATTTAACCCATGTTTGGGTTGCGGACCAGTTTTTATGGGTTGCGGGTAAATATCCCCTTTTTTGTTTCCTACATTAAAAAAAAGAAAGATTATATATAATAAATAATAATAAAACTGTGTAGCACTTTTTTAAACAATGTTACAAAGTAGCTTGAACAATCAAAAACAGCAATCAAACAACAACAACAACAATGCAATAATGCAATAACAGTAATATATGAAGTTTAGAATAGAACAACAGAGCAATAACGAAGAAGATTTATCTCAAGTATCTCAAGAGTTAAAAAGGCCATTCTGTAGAAATGGGTTTTTAAGAGGGATTTAAAACTTGTTAATGATCTGGTTAACCTGAGTTCCTCTGGTAGGCTGTTCCAGAGTCTAGGGGCCTTTATGGCAAAGGCCCGATCTCCTTTGGTCACCAAACTAGCCTTATCAATCTCCAGTAGACCCCGACCAGATGATCGAAGGGTACGCATTGGCACATAGGGTTCTTCCATATCTCATAAATAGCTAGGAGCTAGACCATTACGGACTTTAAAAGTTAACAGTAAAATCTTAAAATCAATCTCGAAGGAGACTGGCAGCCAGTGAAGTGCAGCTAAAACAGGTGTTATGTGCTCAAATCTCCTGGTACCAGTGATGAGCCTACAGTAGCTGCCTCATTTTGAAGGCGATATAAGGCGATATATTAAGCTTTGGCTGAGACCAGAGTACAAGGCATTACAGTAATCTAAGCGAGAATACACCAGAGCATTCACAACAGTCTTAAGATGGCCTGTAGAAAGAAACGATTTGATCTCATAGGTGTTTCTTATGTGCATATAAATAATTTCAAAAGATTTAAGGAAAAACAAAATCTCAACTTTTCATCAATGACAAAAAAAATGTCTAAATTCAATAGTTTTCGTGAATACATTTAAAAACGGTTAAGGTTTGGTGAAAATAGCAGATCTACAAGCTGGCTAGCTAACCGCCTATAAGAGCGTCGGTCTGTGTTTGTCCGGAGTCAATCTGGGAACCCAGAACCAGAACCAAATGAGAAGGTTGTACTATCTCACTTGGCTCTGGGACAATGACGACGTAGCACCCGTGCGCAAGGAAACCGGGGTTTTGGTCTGCCTTCAGCCTTTCACTTCCGGTGGTGCGACTATGTTTTCATTCCCACTAACAATATGTCTACACGGAACACTAACACCACTTCTCCCAGAGAACATGGATCGTTTTGGTTATAAGCCCACTTGTTTCTATGATAAAAGAGCAAGTTAAAATGTGAATATCTTTTCGTGGTTTTGTCTGCTCCGCGGACGCTATTGTTAAATTAGTTTCGGTTGGTTTCGAGTGGGGAATGATCGGCGGACACGTAAATCCCGCCCACTACATTTGATTGGGTAAAGCGCGGCCTGCTTCCTGATCTGAAGGCACGCCCACTTGTAGCCCAGTGTGTACACGTTATGACGAACCTTCGCGACAGATTCCAACGCAGAGCAGAATCTGTTCTTGAGAGATTAGTCCGGAGTTAATCTCGCAAACCGCTGGAGCAATCAGTACCAAATGGTTTGTGTACAGTGCAATTTTGTTCCTCCAGGAGTTTTTTCCACATATGTTTTATATTTATTGAAATATTTAATTTTATAATTGAAGTCAAAGGGGCTTGGACATCAATGTAGATACGTCTTCTGATGTCACAGGCTGGCCATATGAAGTCCATGATCCACATGAAGCCACGCTGTTTCCATTTTAACAGCGTGGCTGTGTGTGTGTGTGTGTGTGTGTGTGTGTGTGTGTGGGCGGAGGGCGGTATGTGTGTGTGCGTATCCGGAGCTGGACCGATCAGTGCCACATTTCTTGTGCACACTGCCAATAGGCCAAAGAAGTACCTACACAAATCCTTCTTTCAATTAGTAATGGAAGTCAATGGGGCTCATATTGGGGCTCAAAACATTCATAATTTTATACATTGGTAGGATTGGTTAGCGCAAACATTTTTGTTCTAAATGTGTGGAGAGACCTGTTTGACCATACAATGTAACTCAACAAGACTATTTTGGATTATCACATTTTAATCAATGGATCAACTGTTAAAGATGTCCCCAATATTTGGAGTTACATCACGGTAACTACACAACCCAAACCTCAACTAAAGTTTAATTGTGCTTTTAAAGGTATCATGACATTCATTTTCACTTTTTTTATTTTCAATGTTTTATTTGGGGTTTTATGACCTCAATTACACCCAAAAAACCTGAACTTAAAACATTCAGTGGATTTTCTGTGGTCTGGGGTTTTCTGAATAATTAGGCTGAAAAGTAATCTGAGCTTGGCCCTTCGACAGTGAGGTCACTGTCGAATAATCCCGCCCACTCTCCTCCTCGCCCCTCCCCTCCCCTATCCTTTCCTTTGGGGGGGGCGGAGCAGAGGCGATGATTGACAGGCAAAATCCCTCACCAGCGACACCCGCAGGCAAAGATTTCTTTTTTCATTGCAGTTGAAAAGGCTTTAGAAATGTGAGAGAAAAACACCTGCCATTGATCACTGGAATGGAATTTTCACTTAAAACTTTTTGTACACTTTTGAAGGACCAGGACAAAGACTTTGAATGTGGTGTAAAAGTGAATGTCATTAAACCTTTAAGGCCATAGTCACTACTTTGACTGTAAACTTAAATCACTCTATACATTATTGTTGTTGTTGTTGTTGTTGTTGTTGTTGTTGTTTCTTACCTCCATTCAATGGCATTCTCCAGGGACTTAAAAGTCTTTGGCCGACTCCTGAGGAAATTCTGCATACTGTTCAAAGCATCCATTGCTGTGCCTGAACACAATCACAGGTAGAAGTTTTTTAATATACCAATTAGAAAAGTAATGGAAACCTGCTAGAGTGAAAGACAGCTAGAATAAAGAACAGTTAGTTACATACAAAAAATAAAAGAAATTCATCATTATTTGTGTACAAGGCATATTAATATTTCCGCTTAGCATCTCTCACCATTTAATATTACAACAAAAGCATGCATGTTTACCTTCGACAACATCAATGACACAGAGGCCAAGTAGGGATGGTAAGAGATTGGCAGCTGCTGTGTGAACTGCGATAGCACCACCCATGCTGTGTCCGATAACCATGATAGGTGGAGGGTTCTCGCCATACAGAGCCTCCACTACTTTACCAATATCCCTTTAAAAAACAGAAAAATCTGTATTATTTTCCTGCCAAATTTAAAATGTTCACGTGTCGTTTCCTGATAAAGCAATCTAGTATTTCTGAACTGACCTGACTGGTATAAAGTGAGTTAAACTGAGCACTGAGATTCTAATGCTGTAAATCAGTGGAACATTTTGATGAAAAGGACCCCCAAATTGAAGTATTTGGCCATGGACCCCCATAAAAGAAGTTTTGCCAAGATCTTTCAAAATTCTTTCGAAAATAGCCGATCTACAAGTTCACCTCACCGCTATGAAAAGGCGATGCTGACTTTATGACTAATGGTGTCTGAATTTACACTGTAATGACTTAGTCATGCATGCACAATAGTCACGCATGCACTAAATCTGAAAAATCTATGCAATTCTCTTCTCTGGTGTTTACTGTAATTCTTTTACAAAGTTGCACGCTGGTGGTGAGCCATTACAGAATAGATGTGGGAAAAAATTAAGTCCATTTCCATTCTAGTAAATAGGGGACAGCAGCAGATGTTCACGAACAAACAAATAATAAACTTAAATGCTGAACAACAGCGTGGGGTCCCTTTTCACATCCCAAAACACTCCCCATCTAAAAGGTCAGATAAGAGCTTTGAAAGTAATGATCATCTCTGGATGCAGCAAATCCAGTTTTTCCCCAATTCATCAAATAGTCGCCGCTTTTAAGTAGGACGTTTTGGCAGAAGAAACCTTGCCTACTGTACCTAATTTGTTTCCACACAATCCTGCAAGTCTACATTTGTCCCTTGCTTCCCTTTCTATGCAGCAAGGATAACAAAAAGCTATTCTGAATAGAATAATGGAAGGAATGTGTTTGTGTTCATTCCTCTTATTGGCACATGCCAAATTTGACTGGACAACTTACTTGGCCATTGTGTCTGCAGAGAGATCATCATCATCTTTCACTGTAGTGTCACCTTCAATACAGCAGAGAAAAACATTTGACAATTTGTTACATCTGACGCTAAAAACGCAGGGGGCAGAGTAGGTGGGAGGCAGAGTAAGAGATGTACCAAAGTTATGCTTATGTTTCACAAATATAACTAACAGTTACAGTATGTTAGGACGACACATTCTTCATGGGGGGAGGGGGGGGGTGTTAGCTGACCAAGAGGCAAAATACTGCATGATGAATAGGGGATGACGACGGAATGCGGACCATTGAAAACAAGGCAATATTGGCATTAAAACCATGGAAAACAAGGCAGACATGCAGCAAAAGTGCACTCAGTGTAAGCCGAACAAGTGCCCGTGCAGAGCAGAGCGATGGTCGTACTGCCAGCTCAGTGCCATCCGAGTGGGATACCGATAGGGTGGGAATCAATTATAATCATTCCGTCATCGACATTGTCAACATGCAGTATGCAACAGGGCATGCTCAACCTCAGCATGGGACACCAAAGGTACATGACCATGCAGCGAAATATAACGAGTATGAGCATGCGTTGGTTAGGAATATCCTTTTGTGCAAGAGTCAAACTCTTGCACAAGGAAAGAGTAAATTCCTAGATATTATTCTACTTTGTTGACATAACCTTACATATGCTGGATTTCTAAACTTTCAGGCAGGCAACCTTCTACCACTTACCATGAGATCGCAGATCCATAGCCACCACCCTGCAATTAATCCTGCTGAATATCACAGACTGCAAATAAACAAAGACATTTAAATGGTTAACGCTGATCAAGCCAGACAAAACAGCTTTGAAATGTAATGCAGCACTGCAGATTTGGAGGTACCGTATGTCTTTTATTTTACAGTAACGTGGCTCACAGTGAACACAGCCCAGGAGAGAGCAGAGTGACCTCCTCCGTGGAGCAGGAGCAGTACAGGACCATGAGAACCGCTGGAGTAAATTCTGAACAGGTGCACGGAAGTCAAGGAAATAGATGAAAGTCTTATGAAGAAAAGGAAATACATTACGTTCTACACACGATAATTAATTAAGAGCATAATATGCTCTTAATTAAGAGCAAATTATCATTAAGAGTTTCTGGTTCACATTCATATACCTGTACCTAACAGTAGGGGCTTCCTTGCTTGTAGAACAATAGTGTTCCACTATTGACCAATGAGCAGCTCCATAACAGCATTTGGAGCTGACATGTTTAACCACTTTCAACCTGGCATCCCGATTTTGAGCATGTCAAAGTGAGAATTTTCATAAAGAAAAAGAAAAAATCCAAAATGTTCAGATTTTGGCACAATGTGACGCATCATGACATATTGTGAGTTTGTTGTTAAGGGCTTCTTGATGGAGTGGGTATTGCTACTGTACGACTTTCACAATGCCAGACTTCCAACCACCTGGTCTGGAGAACCAAACCAGAAACCAGGCAGGCTCCTCTAAACTTAAGGTCAGTGGTTCTCAAAGTGGAGTCCGGGGACCCCCAGGGGTCCTTGGAGGGGTTCCAGGGGGTCCCCAGCTAAATGTATCAACCACTTTATCCATATGTTCTACTGTGGCTATATAAAAATAGCAGATATAAAAGCTTGTACATCTGCTAATTTTGAAAATATTTGAAAACATATCGAATATTATGTTTGGATATTTTTTTAATAATTATTTTACATAAATCTTCTTTTCTGGAGGTTCCTGGCACTAATCATTATTTTTCAGATGCGGGGGTCCACATCAAATATAATATCAATTTGGGGGTCCTTGACATGAAAAGGTTTGCTTTAGTGCTTTAGGTTACTCCACCCCACACCCCACACCTCCAAAATTGGTAAGAGAGGACATGAATAAGCATGAAGGATATATCTTTTCCATTGTCATTTTCCACTTCGACGTCTTCCATTGTTTCAAAATACTGACTCCAGGACAGCGGAGTGAAATCTTTTTTCCGTCCAGGTCTATAAGAAATAGGGAACAACAAGAGAGGTTTTAAATAATCATCATACCCCGAAGAGGGCCAGTTTTTAACAACTTCTATTATGAACTAGCCATATCAATAAAGGCTTTTTAACTTTTTTTCACCAGAAGAGTGGCTGTTTTTTTCCCCCTTTATTGCAAGTTTTCAGTCCCCCACCAAAGAGCACCTTCGCTACACTTTTTTGAACTTCCGAGCACCCAGACCCTTTCTTTTTTCTGAAGAGGTTTTAACTTGTGTATTAAACTGCATGTCAGCTGCATGTTAAATGCTTGCAGGTTATATGGCTATAGAGTTTCACAGCAATAACACAATGTAAGCAAATTAATATAGCAGTATACAAATAAACTATAATAATTGCAATGGAGACACGTTTTTATTGTCGAGGTGACCACCTCACCCTGATATTAAATCATGTTGCCTGTATATTCAACGTACAGTGTACTTTGTAGAAAGCATTATATTTTCCGTCTACAAATCACAACTCTTTCTGTGTTTTAGGAGTAGTTATTTACAGGTAGATGCAACGTTGCATCATACTTGGTCACATCCTCTTATAAGAGGATGCTTTTCTGTGAAGGGGTTTGAGCATGATGAAACCGTCTCCTACTTTTGGGTCCTTACTCTGAGTCACTCACAGTCACGACACACGGGTACAATGCTCTATCATCAATAAAGAAAACTGCCCACGCACCTTTCAACGTGGAGCGACAGAATCGAGTGAGATAAAGCGTCATAGCTTGAGCTTCCCCGTTTGAAACCTCACTCTCCACGATCGCAGTGAGGTTCCAAATGGGGCTACATAGCTAGCATTTATTTTTAACCTACAACAGCGACACAACACACTTGTATTTCAATATATACTACACTCCTATAGCACCATATGCTCGCTGGGGATGAATTTAGCTGTACATGTACTGTTTTTTGTAACTTAGACCTGTGGGCTGATCGCTAGAGCATTGGTTCTCAAAGTGGGGTCCGCCGGCGGTCCGGGGACCCCCAATGGTCCTTGAGAGGGTTCCAGGGGGTCCCCAGCACAAGTAGTTAAGGCACCATCACAATCATTTTAACCGCTTTATCCAATTATGAATTATATATGTTGGTGGCTATTCAAAAATAGCCAACATACAGGCTCACAGCGCGCCACTTCCGCGCTGTCAAGTACATCTGCTATTTTTTAAACAAATATCAATGTGGGGGTCCTTGGCAAGAAAAAGTTTGAGAACTACTATTCTAGAGACCTCACACTGAAAAGGCAGTCTGTGTCACACTGTGTATGTGTAGAGTGGACAACCAGCAGGTTCAAAAATAAGCAGCCGACAGCCAGCGCTTTCCAAACTCTGCTAAGCTAACATATTATTATAGTCAAATCAGCTAAGCAGACTGTCTGCTACCTCTCTGTGGCCTCGGAGAGCCAGTGCAGAACATGGCTCTGCTCAGCGGGAATCTAACGATAGGTATATACAGCTAACAAAGTTGATAGCATGCTAACACAACATAGTGGCTAACTCACCCCATTCTGATCTTGGACCCCGACTGCAAACCACCTCCCATTGGAGGTCTGGAGGATAATAAATTCAAATGTAACTGTTTCTCCATGTCGTCGACAGTGTGTGGAGTTTGTTGTTCTGTCAAGAACAATGCGATAGGAGCGCCCCTCTTTTTTTTGCAGCATATGATTCCTCTTCGAACCCACACCGAGGCACCACTCTCTCTCCAGATAACGATAGGTTAAAATCTCTGCTATTCGAGTGCTTTGACGTTTTTTCAACCACAACCAGTCCACCTCAGCTCAACCCTATTCATTCTTCTTCTTCTTTCAGTTATTCTGCCGTGGATTCTTCTTCTTCTTGGTAGGAAATATGACAGATTATGTACATGCAGGGTTATTGGTGCCCTCCGCAGGACAAATAGAAGTATATCAGCAGAGGCGGTCAGTGTGGACAACGCGGTATTGTTGTCTCCGCCAGGCCGAAAGACATGGCCGAGACTGTTTTGCACCCTGTCTGTCCGTCCGTCCGTGTGTGTGTGTGTGTGTGTGTGTGTGTGTGTGTGTGTGTGTGTGTGTGTACTGTGTCCATCTGTGAACAGCTAATCTCCAGCACCGTTGGCTTGATTGTAGCGAGTTGAGGAACAAATGGCACCCTTTTAACATTGCCCTATTTTGGGTGTACCAAAAAATCCTAAAGGGGGCGTCAACATGTTTGACTTGGTAGTGGCGGCCATTGTTGGGGCCGGAGGATTGGGGTCGGAGGGTACATAAACAGTTTGTAAACAGTGACCCGACCGTGTTCTTTTTTTTTACACAGTGAGTCACAATGGTGATAGCCTCGGAAACCCAGGCTTTTTTTTTTGTTACAAAAGAAAAAAAGCCTGGGGGAGTGATGCATGAACGATGGTCTTGGACCTTGTTATCTCCTAACCAATCAGAGTGCAGAGGGGCGTCGCTCTAAATTTGGTGACGTCAGCGTGCTCCGCGCACAGGCCGAGGGGGGGAGGGGAGGGGAGGCGGGGACATAGATTGGTGAAGCAATAGGAAGACACGCACAAATCCAGGCGGCTGTGTTTGGGTCCGCCCTTCAAGACCATGGATTGAGCTCGTAGCCTCAGGCTACAATGGTGAGGACTTGCTCAGTTCATAAGTGCCATAGAAGGTCGGGTCGAGGCAATGCGGTAGATAAAGGAGTACAATTTTGTCAGCTTTCCAGCATGGAGGCAACATCACAGAGCTCAAATAGACGTTTTTTTTGTTCAAGGTTTCTTTATTTTTTATTTTCACATACAGGTCAATAACAAAAAGCATACAAAAACAGTGTATGTTATCCCTCCCACCCCCACCCCCAAAGTTCCCGTAAAATAGATGTTTGATTGGAGTTACATCATGGCAAGGTAACTACACAACCCAAACCTCTATCAAATATAGTCTTGCTCTTGAAGTTATGATCGTAATAGTTTCACTGGTCTGTAGAGGAGGAAGTGAGAAGTTCAAAATCTACATCAAATTTCAATCCAAAGTTCTACAAGTGAGTTAAATTGGAGGGAGTAAAGTAACAATTATGAAAATTAAGTCTGGCAATAATTCTGGTGTGTAGCAATTATTTCTGGTGTAAGCGTAACACACCATTTTTCAAACATGACTCATGAGCTATATAAATTGATGTTTGAAGTGGATTTCTTCATTTGGATATACAGTATCTCACTGAAGCATTGTTATTCATAGGATACTGCAAGGAATTGCTTTCACTATTGCTTTTTCCACTAACTCTCCCACTTTGTCCAGTACTGCCGGTTTCGTTAAGAACTCTCCCACTTTTTCCAAAATTTGTTTTGCAACTTCCCGGGACTTTGTGAATGCGTTCCCCTCCTCGGAGATTACTCTTGAAGAGGTTCTAGCCGATGTTACTTCTTCCAAAGGAACCAAATCCTTATATTTTTTTTCTAGTTTTACCATCATCTGTAGAAATTTTTTTTGGCTCTCTTCCTCTATTGCCCTCTCTGCATCTTGGAACATCTCATTGGTGTAGTGGCTTCCTCCGTTCTTCAACACCATGTTGTTGATTTTCTCCAGCAGCTCAGTGACCTGAGAGGGATTCTTGATTTTGTTGTTGAAGACATGATAGCGACCATCACATTCTCTGACAAATTCATTTAGTTGTGGAGTGTCTTCCAAAACCTCTTCAATCGTTCTACCTTCATCTTCAAGATCATCACCACCAGTGAAGAGAATCATGGTGTATTTAGTCGACATTTCACCAAATAGTTCCCCAACCATTTTCACAGTTTTCTGCTCCTCTACTGTGAATCTTCCAAGTTTGATCACAAACATGAACACATGGGGACCAGGAGCAGCAAAACAAATGCACCGTTTGATTTCTTGAATGGTTTGCTCAGGGGTTAACTTGGTGTCATACAATCCTGGCGTGTCAACAACAGAGACCTTTCTATCATTCACTTCAGCTCTGTCCTTCTTACAGTTCTCTGTCACAGATTGACCTCCACACTTGAAATCAAAAGCTCTATGACCCAGGATGGTGTTTGCACTTCTGCTTTTTCCAGCTCCAGTCTTCCCAAGCATCACAATTCGAAGGTCTTCATCGTTTATTATGAGATCTAGTGGATTAAAATGATATGGTTATGTATAATAAATATTTGTAAACACAAAAACATTAATTCAATTTAGCATATTCTTTGGATAAAAGGAGAAAAAAAGTTTGTTTCCTGGCAAGATACATACCTACTACTCCCTTGTCGCTTCTTGAATCTGCACTCATGATTGCTGCACTCGTGACGGGTTTAAGGTTTTTTCTTACTTCAGACACAGAGAGAGAGAGCGAGAGACAGAGAGAGAGAGGGGTATCATTATAACAATATAGATCTGTATATAAAGACAGATTGTGTTCTAAATCTACAGCAACAGTTTTTCATATAAAGAAGAGGAGAAGAAGGAAGGAAATGGGGAAGGAAGCAAGAAAAGGAGTAAGGAACGAGGGAATGTAGAAAAAATAAAAATATAGGACACACACACACACAGAATTTTTTTTGGGTAACAATTCCTATGAAGCTGTACTAAATACTTATAATGCATTAGAAATGGCTTATAACACTGTATATTATTAGCAATAAATACTGGTAATGCTTTAAAACAATAATCATAACACATTATGAAGCATTTTATAATGACTTATGAGGGCAGGTTTTCTAATATAATTGGTGGGCACTCAGAATTTTTTGGCAAGGATCACAGTGTATTATAATTTTCACTATTGTAATAGTCATTGGAATACATTAAAAAAATCATGTATTCTAATTACTGTTATTATGCAATATAGTGTGATTATAAGCCACTGTAAGTGGTCATTTATGAAGGTGTAGTAGGCAGACACTTTCTGTGCTTATATTCTATTTCTCCCCACTTTACTTAAAGCACCTAATGACCACTTATTTGTAATGAATGGTGAAATCATTTTAATGGATTACAACTATAATAATTATATTACTATCTTTTTATATTTTAATAATTGTTATACAGTTTTTGTATAGTAGATTATTGTTGTAAAGCATTGTGATTATTATGAGTTCTTAGAACAATGATTATGCAGTGGTATAAGCAGATTATAATGCATTGTAAGCATGTTTATAAGACATCATAGACATGGGTTTCATTAAGTGTCACTGGTTAGGTACACTTTCTACATGTCACTAAAAGACAAGCGGTCTCAGTGTCTTACCTGCTTCAATGTTGAAATCCTGATGTGTAGGTCTGGAGAGACAGATGAAGTATAAAGACAAGATATGAAGTTTCATCAACAGGGACCAACTCACTGACACATCTGTGGTGTCTCCCTGTCATTTTATATATTTCAGTCTGCAATTCTTTCTGTGGGGGGAGTCAGAGATCTATCTCTAATGTTTATGCGAAGCAAGGCCATTCATTATAAATGCTGTAAAGTGATCATGTGACCTGATTAAGGTCTGCACCACAGAGGAAGATAACAGAACAGTAGGAATAACACAATCAAGGATCAAGGTTCAGGGTTTCTTTAGTACCTGATGATTACAACCATCAGTGTGAAACAAAAGACTCTCCTCTACTTCATGGGAGCTACCGAATAGCTGATAACAAACTTTTAAACTACTGTAGCCATTGTAAATATGAAATGATTCAATACTGCAGCAACTGCATGGCCTTTTTCTCACCTTAAAGGTCATAAGAATTTTTTTTTTGTTGCCTGGAACAAGGGTCTTTGAATTTTGGTTTCAAAAGGGACAGAGCTACACCCAACACCCAACTTGTGTCTGTCGAGTTATCAACAGAACAGCAATTATGTGTGTGTGTGTGTGTGTGTGTGTGTGTGTGTGTGTGTGTGTGTGTGTGTGTGTGTGTGTGTGTGTGTGTGTGTGTGTGTGTGTGTGTGTGTGTGTGAGAGAGTGTGTGTGAGAGAGAGAGAGTGTGTGTGAGTGTGTGAGTGTGAGTGTGAGTGTGAGTGTGTGTGTGTGTGTGTGCGTGCGTGTGCGTGTGCGTGTGTGCGTGCGTGTGTGAATATAGTGAGATAATTTTGACATTTTATGTTAATGCATGAGTATTTAGCTAGCTATGGAATGAGGTATGGACCTGTGTTGTAAGAGCTCAACGTTGTTCAGGCTGAGAGAATGATGAAGCAGGGACCCCCACTACATATTGTATAACTTTGTGTTGCAGACTAAACTTTTACATTGATTTCATAGATAGCGTCATCAGTATTGTGTAAATTAATATTTTTTTGTTTGTTTGTTTTTTGTTAATATGTAACTAATTTCAGATATTTAACCCTCAATAATTTGTCAACTTGACCTTTGCACTTGGTCTGCTCTTTTTTTCCTCTACACCGATTTCTTTCCCCAAAAATACTTGATCTACAAGCTCACAACTCGTTACAGGTGATGCGTTGTGAGCTTGTACATCTGCCATATTCGGCTAATGTTTTCTCCCAGAATAGTAGTGTTTTTGCAATATCACTTGACTTCTGCTGCAGCTAATGTTTGGTTCATAATGGTAACGAAAAGTAAGTAAGTCTGGACCTTTCTTTACTTTTAGTTTTTTTTTGGCCCAGCACCAGTTACATGTATTATCAAGAATTGTGGGAAGGTGCATTATAGCCTACCTCTCAAAATGGTCCCTCACTGAAGTGACAGTGGGAGGGTTAGGGAACATAACTATGCCTGCTGTAGTCCACAGTGGTGTTAAACTGGAGGCTCAAGGGGTCCAATCCGGCTCACAAGAAGATTTTGAGAGGGGGGAGGGTGGGGGGGAATATAATAAAATATAAAATAATATTGTCACTGTCGGGCAGCTATCTCCATAATTAAACTTTTTAAAACTTCTTGCAGAGCAAGCTGGTCTATATTCCCTTGGTGCAACTAGTTAACACTTTTTTATCATTGGCAGCGTCCTTTAAGCCAATGGGGAGTCCGCACTACTTTCCCACTTTCCCACAGCGGTGTTGCGTCATCACTGCACTGAGTGACTCAGTGAAATCATGCAGAGCAGACAGCTTCTGCTGATAGGGAGCCAATCCAAACACAGTTGACCACGGAAGTAGATGTAGTAACTGAGTAGTAATACTCTAATATGCCTGACTACGCCACCTCCCGCTTGTAGAGGGGGCAGGAGGAAACCCCTAAACCTTAGAATGTTCAACACAATGTAATATGACCAACTTCCCTTAAACAGGATCAATTTACCAGAGGCAGTTTGTGTAGAAATATAGCATACTTTATTACCATGAAATTACAAAACACATCACTGTTGTCTATTACAAACTAGCACGACAGTTAAGGTCCTTAAGGCACGGTATTTAGTATTAAAATGGCAATTAACAGTTAACTCTCGCAGTCTAAGGAAGGGCGGGTCGGCCCGTGCACACAGTGAATACCAAAATAACTAAGGGAAAAGAAAAGGGGACAGGCCTCAAAGAAATCATGCAATATAAATACAAAATTCAAATACAAAACATGCAGTGTCAAGTTATATCAATACACACCAATAAAAACCAAAGGGGTCCCCAGTGCAGTCCCAAGCTGAGAGGAAAGCTGTGTGCAGCAGGGCGGACCCGGCCTTGAACAGGGTTACACAAATTAAACTGTAACAGAACAGAGGAGAGAAACAGTTAGAATATGCCAATATGGATAAATGTTAAAACCTATGCCTACAGTGTACCTTGGCTAGATGACTCAAATAAACAAAACAAAAAGAGTAAATTAACAGTGGAAAACAGTGGCCGGTGTGGTCCCTTTAAGGAAACAAACAAAACGCATTAGTTGCCAGCCCTAGTATCACACTAAATAAAACACTATATTCAAATCATTAAAAGAACAAACAGCTTAAAACCTACTTTGTGTTGCAGTAACTGTGCACACAATGCAAGGCCAAGGCGAGGGGGGCAACCTCAACACCAGAGCTGCTGTATAAAAGAAGACAGTGATGTTACAAACTAAAATACATTAAAATACACAAAGAGTGCAATGCATAAAATGTATACTGCTTTACCCGTGTCTCCAGGTAGGGCAGACAGAACAGACACCACAGGACAGGAGGTCACTTCATTTGTAAAACTGAAATAATAAATAAATGCATTAAAATAAGATAATAAAACACAATGATGTTGGCTAAATTAAAGTGCTAAAGAGCATGGGAAGCCTCCATGTGCTCAACAGAAAATAGGCAACCAAACAAACAAAAGCCAGCAGTAACATGTGCTCAAACAATAAGCTAACATTAGCACTAGCTGCAACAAACAAAAGAGTCGCACAAAGTAGCAGATCTACAAGGTTCAGTTTTTGGCCTACCATGTGTTCTCCTTCTCCCTGTATGAACCATGCAACCTACAGCAGAGACAAATGGCTCTCTACTGGAAGGAGCTAGGGTTTTGTACTTCCTGGTCATGTGATTAAGTCAGGTGCAGTGGGTGCACCATTCACCTGGGTTCCCACATTCACCCCCCCAAAAAATTGTCGTCGCCCCGACGATCAACTGACTCATAACCATGGCCTAAACTGATGATTACTAGCCATCTCAGGAACCAGGGGAGCAGCAGCCCTTACCACCCCCGCATTGTGGCTTGCCACTGTTGACCTTGGCAGATTGTGTGGGTTAGAATTCCTCCCAGCGGTAGTGCGGGCGGTGCGTCGAATTGTTGGCGCTTCCTGACTGCTATGGGATGAAATGGAATCACCTTCAGGGGCCTCGTTGTCCACCCCATACGTGCTCCCGGCTCTATTGGGGACGGGTGGCGGAATGTCCTGTTGAGTTGCAGCAGCAGGCTGATTGGGTATTTCCCTACCAATCCATGCCAGGGTGTCCTCGTCTCGACTACTTTCAGGGTCACTATCTTGGTGGCTAGACTGAGGTGGTGGCTCGGTCTCCACTGGCACAGACGGTAGTGCCTCAAGTTGTGCTGCCCTCATCTCTGTACGGTTGACCCGTCGCACGTTACCAGTGCCATCAGCCAGTGTGATAGTGTATGGCCCACCTGGTTCAGTTGGCACTCTGGCTACTTGATAAAGGACTGGCGACCAAACATCCTGAATCTTCCTACGACCTTGACCGCGATGATCCTTTAGGTAGACCATCTGGCCCACCTTGAAACCAGGATCACGCACCTGTTGGTTGTGGTGTTGCTGGCGGTACTCTGCTGCCTCTCCAAGGTTCTTGCGGGCTAGCTCTCGTGTCACCTGAAGCCGTTCCTGGTGCTGACAGACCCACTCATCCCATGACCTCGTTTCAGCTGAGTCATCTGCCTCCAGGAGAAAGTCTATTGGAAGCCGGGGTGGTACCCCGAACAGTAGGGTGTAAGGGGAATGACCCGTGGAGCGATGGATCGAGGTGTTGTATGACCACACTAACTGAGAGATGTACTTCGGCCACATTCTCTTCTTTTCAGGGGGGGGAGATCGAAGCAGGTCGTGGAGTGTCCTGTTAAATCTCTCACATTGGCCATTTCCTTGTGGATGGTATGCCGTGGTTCGGGACTTCTCGATCCCATACAACTGACAGAGTTGGCGGATCAGGGCACTCTCAAAATTCCTTCCCTGGTCGGAGTGTATCCTTTTGGGCACCCCGAACCGGGTGAACCAGCTATCAACAAGGACCTTTGCTACTGTCACAGCACTTTGGTCTTTAGTCGGCACAGCCTGTGTGTATTTAGAGAAGACATCAGTCATAACCAGCACATTCTCTCTCCCGTCTGTTGCAGGTTCAAGTAGGGTGAAATCAATGGCAAGTACCTCAAACGGCTCACTGGCAAGGAGGGCACCTTGGTAGGTCTTCACCCTAGGCTGAACAGCCTTGGAAAGTACACAACGCTGGCAGTTCTGACAGTGTCTTTCGATTTCTGTTCCCATCCCTGGCCAGTAACATCTTTGCCGAGCCAGATCAGTGGTCCTTCGCACGCCTTGATGTCCATGTTGGTCATGAATACTATTTAGAAGTTCCTGATGAAGGCATGTGGGCAGAAGTAATTGAGTTAACGACCCCCCTTGTGGTGCGTTGATCTGTCTATAAAGCAGGCCGTTCTTTTCCACGATGCGGTCCCACTGCCGGAGTAGACGCCGGACATCCTCCGGGAGCTGTGCCCGCTGTTCCTTATTTGGTGGGCTTCCCGTCCTCCAGAAAGGGAGAAAAGCTTTTAGCACTGGGTCGGCACCCTGTAAAGTTACCAGTTCAGCTGTTGACCTACTGGGCAAGGCGCCAATCTGCAGCTGTGTCACAACCTCAGTTTCCTCTGGATTGTGCTGAGAGTCTGGAGTGCTTTGGGTCTGCTGGTCAGGCTCCTCATTCAGTCTCACCGGGTCACTGTACTGGCGGGAGAGAGAATCAGCATTTCCGTTATTCTTTCCTGGTCGGTAGTGCACAGTGAAATCAAACGCTGCTAGTTGTGCTACCCACCGTTGTTCGACGGCTCCCAGCTTGAGAGTCTGGAAGTGACTTAGGGGGTTATTGTCAGTGTACACTTTGCACTTACTACCCAGCAAATAGTCTCCGAATTTCTCAGACAGTGCCCACTTCAATGCTAGGAACTCTAATTTCATAGAGCTATAATTTTCCATGTTGCGTTCCGAACCTCGAAATGACCGACTAGCATAGGCCACTGGCTTTAACTTGCCCTGCTGCTCCTGCGAAAGGACAGCTCCTAAGCCCTGATGGCTAGCATCCACCTCCAAGACAAAGGGCTTGGTGAAATCAGCAAAGGCTAGTATGGGTGTACTTGTGAACATCTTCTTCAGGTCACTGAAACTCCGCTCGCACGCCTCAGTCCACATATTGGGCAGGACTGCGGCTGGCCTCTTTCGATTTTGTTGAGCTACTCTGATAACATCAGCCACCAGTTGGTGCAAGGGGGCAGCCAACTGGGCAAAGCCCTTCACAAAACGGCGATAGTAGCTACAGAAGCCAAGGAATGAACGGACCTCTGATACATCCTTGGGCCGCCTCCAGTTTGCCACTGCAGAGACCTTTTCTGGGTCAGTCGCTACTCCTTCTCTGGACACCCGGTGTCCAAGGTACTGCACCTCTGTCTTGAAGAAGTGGCATTTGCTCAGTTTTGCCTTCAGTCCCTTCTGTTGGAGTCGGCTGAGAACCATCTCCAGTCTCGTCAAGTGCTGTTCAAGTGAAGTGGAAAAGACGATGATATCGTCTAAATACAAAAGAACTGACTGAAGGCTCTGATCACCGAATATCCTTTCCATGAGCCTCTGAAAGGTCCCAGGGGCATTGCATAAGCCGAAAGGCATTCGTTCGAATTCAAAGAGGCCAAATGGTGTACAGAAGGCTGTCTTGGCTTTATCTGCTTCAGCTAGAGGGACTTGATGGTAACCACTTGCTAGGTCGATGGTGGAAAACCATTGAGCGCCACAAAGGCCATCCAAAGTCTCTTCAATGCGGGGCAGTGGATAGGCATCCTTCCTTGTCTTAGCATTTAGCTGTCGGTAGTCCACGCACATCCTCAGCTCTCCCGTCTTCTTCTTCACCAAGACAATGGGGGATGCGTAAGGACTGCTGCTCTCCCTGATCACTTTACCATCAAGTAGCTGCTTAATGTGGTCTTTTACAGCCTGCCACTGGGTAGGGGGTATTCTCCTATATCTTTGACGGACAGGGACCTCATCAAGAAGGGGAATCTCATGTGTAATTACATCAGTGCACCCTAAATCTCCCTCCTGTTTAGCAAAGACGTCGCTATATCTCCCCAATAACTCCTTTGCCTGTTTCTCTGCTACAGGTGGGAGTTCTGGCCAGTGCAGTGCTGCAATTGAGTCAGGGATAGTCAGTGGAGGCCCTCCTGCAGCCTCTGCACTGACCAGTGTCACCTGAGCAACCTCTTTGCTCCCTTCCTCAAAATGTAGCTGAGGTTCTTCTATTCCCTCGACTAGATGTAACACTCCTAATACCTGTTTGGAGTGGACGGTAGCTCCTGTGGCTCCAACATTAACCACAGGTACATATGCCACACCATTGATTTTTTTTTTTTTTTTTTTTTTTAATATTTTATTTTTCATTTTAATTTTTCACAAAGTATACATACATACATACATACAACCCCCCCACAACCCTCCCTCCTCCCCACATACAAATCCACATACATAAAGGACAGCACAGATAAAAATAATCAAAACATAATAAAAAAAATGAGGTACAAAAAAGAAAGAAAAGGAACATTAAGAAGAGACAAATCTTTTGTAAAAACATTAAGTAGCTTCGAAAAATAATAGATCTAGACCGAGATAGCTGTAGATAACCTATTCCATCTCTGATACAGGTTGAGGTAGGGACAACGTTTCCACATAGTCCAAATAAGGCTGCCAAATCTTCAAAAAAGTGTCAAACCCATTTCTTAAGCTATAAGTAATCTTCTCAAGAGGGACACAACTGTTCATTTCTGAGAACCATCTCGCAATGCCGAGGGGGGAGTCAGACTTCCATGTTATTGCAATGCACTTCCTAGCCACTCCAAGTGCCACCTCTATACATTTAATTTTGTGTCTTCTTAGTTTTGCACTGATAGCAGTGAAATTGCCTAAGAGGCAGACTTCAGGGTCTAACGGGAAGGGAGCCTCTATAATTTTAGCCAGTGTGTCACAGAAATCATACCAGAATGTTTTAACTTTTATACATTGCCATGTACAATGCAAAAAGGAGCCTTCTTCTGTGCTACACCTAAAACATAAATCTGATATCCCAGAATTATATCTATGTAACTTTTGAGGTGTGTAATAAAGCTGATGGAGAAAATTATAATGAGTCAGTCTATATCTAGAATTAATAGTAGCAGAGAGGCTATCACGACACAAATCAGACCACAAACCTTCATCAATAGTAATATTTAAATCAGACTCCCATCTCTCTCTAGATTTGTGTAAGCCTACTCTCGGGCATTGACTCAGCAATAAAAAGTACATATTGGAAATGAATCTGTATGAACACGGGCCATTATGTAACCAATTCTCCACATCAGTAAAAACCGGTAAAGTCATCTCAGGCCCCAGAGTCCTTCTGAGATAATCCCTTAGTTGCAGAAAACAGAAAAAATGTCTGTTTGATAAGTCATATTTCCCCCTCAACTGTTCAAAAGTCATGAGCTGTCCATCTTTATAACAATGTTCCAGGAGTTTTATTCCATTGTCATGCCATGACTCCAGAATTCTATTGCCCACAAACATGGGTAGAAGCCCGTTTTTCTTCAGTGGAGTTCTAGGAGATAAGTCCGTTCTACACTTAAGAATCTTGCGGACCTCATACCAAGTTTTGATTGAATGAATTGAGAAACAATTTTTTGATTTGGCCGCAATAGTTTTGGGGTTCCATTTATAAATAAACTCACTGGCCACTGTTTCTTTTAGGGCATGCATTTCCATTTGAACCCAGGAGGGGGCATCATCACGTCATGACATCATGTTATATGCTGGCTACAGTCAGACACCAGGGCAGCATCTGATGTACAGCCTACAGTACCCACACAAACATACTTTTTTACTTGGCCTCCCATGGACACCCGTGCTGACTCTATGTTTCGGATCTGTCCACTCTTCACACTGAAAGAAACATAGAGTATGGACATTTAATGCTGGAACATTTCATAAGTGTTATTCTTGCTAATCTGTACCACTTGGGAGTGGAGATGCTTCAAACTATAGGGAAAAAAAATCCTGCTTAGTTTAGAAAAGGTAACAGAGTAAAATCCAATATTTAACCCATGTTTGGGTTGCGGACCAGTTTTTATGGGTTGCGGGTAAATATCCCCTTTTTTGTTTCCTACATTAAAAAAAAGAAAGATTATATATAATAAATAATAATAAAACTGTGTAGCACTTTTTTAAACAATGTTACAAAGTAGCTTGAACAATCAAAAACAGCAATCAAACAACAACAACAACAATGCAATAATGCAATAACAGTAATATATGAAGTTTAGAATAGAACAACAGAGCAATAACGAAGAAGATTTATCTCAAGTATCTCAAGAGTTAAAAAGGCCATTCTGTAGAAATGGGTTTTTAAGAGGGATTTAAAACTTGTTAATGATCTGGTTAACCTGAGTTCCTCTGGTAGGCTGTTCCAGAGTCTAGGGGCCTTTATGGCAAAGGCCCGATCTCCTTTGGTCACCAAACTAGCCTTATCAATCTCCAGTAGACCCCGACCAGATGATCGAAGGGTACGCATTGGCACATAGGGTTCTTCCATATCTCATAAATAGCTAGGAGCTAGACCATTACGGACTTTAAAAGTTAACAGTAAAATCTTAAAATCAATCTCGAAGGAGACTGGCAGCCAGTGAAGTGCAGCTAAAACAGGTGTTATGTGCTCAAATCTCCTGGTACCAGTGATGAGCCTACAGTAGCTGCCTCATTTTGAAGGCGATATAAGGCGATATATTAAGCTTTGGCTGAGACCAGAGTACAAGGCATTACAGTAATCTAAGCGAGAATACACCAGAGCATTCACAACAGTCTTAAGATGGCCTGTAGAAAGAAACGATTTGATCTCATAGGTGTTTCTTATGTGCATATAAATAATTTCAAAAGATTTAAGGAAAAACAAAATCTCAACTTTTCATCAATGACAAAAAAAATGTCTAAATTCAATAGTTTTCGTGAATACATTTAAAAACGGTTAAGGTTTGGTGAAAATAGCAGATCTACAAGCTGGCTAGCTAACCGCCTATAAGAGCGTCGGTCTGTGTTTGTCCGGAGTCAATCTGGGAACCCAGAACCAGAACCAAATGAGAAGGTTGTACTATCTCACTTGGCTCTGGGACAATGACGACGTAGCACCCGTGCGCAAGGAAACCGGGGTTTTGGTCTGCCTTCAGCCTTTCACTTCCGGTGGTGCGACTATGTTTTCATTCCCACTAACAATATGTCTACACGGAACACTAACACCACTTCTCCCAGAGAACATGGATCGTTTTGGTTATAAGCCCACTTGTTTCTATGATAAAAGAGCAAGTTAAAATGTGAATATCTTTTCGTGGTTTTGTCTGCTCCGCGGACGCTATTGTTAAATTAGTTTCGGTTGGTTTCGAGTGGGGAATGATCGGCGGACACGTAAATCCCGCCCACTACATTTGATTGGGTAAAGCGCGGCCTGCTTCCTGATCTGAAGGCACGCCCACTTGTAGCCCAGTGTGTACACGTTATGACGAACCTTCGCGACAGATTCCAACGCAGAGCAGAATCTGTTCTTGAGAGATTAGTCCGGAGTTAATCTCGCAAACCGCTGGAGCAATCAGTACCAAATGGTTTGTGTACAGTGCAATTTTGTTCCTCCAGGAGTTTTTTCCACATATGTTTTATATTTATTGAAATATTTAATTTTATAATTGAAGTCAAAGGGGCTTGGACATCAATGTAGATACGTCTTCTGATGTCACAGGCTGGCCATATGAAGTCCATGATCCACATGAAGCCACGCTGTTTCCATTTTAACAGCGTGGCTGTGTGTGTGTGTGTGTGTGTGTGTGTGTGTGTGTGGGCGGAGGGCGGTATGTGTGTGTGCGTATCCGGAGCTGGACCGATCAGTGCCACATTTCTTGTGCACACTGCCAATAGGCCAAAGAAGTACCTACACAAATCCTTCTTTCAATTAGTAATGGAAGTCAATGGGGCTCATATTGGGGCTCAAAACATTCATAATTTTATACATTGGTAGGATTGGTTAGCGCAAACATTTTTGTTCTAAATGTGTGGAGAGACCTGTTTGACCATACAATGTAACTCAACAAGACTATTTTGGATTATCACATTTTAATCAATGGATCAACTGTTAAAGATGTCCCCAATATTTGGAGTTACATCACGGTAACTACACAACCCAAACCTCAACTAAAGTTTAATTGTGCTTTTAAAGGTATCATGACATTCATTTTCACTTTTTTTATTTTCAATGTTTTATTTGGGGTTTTATGACCTCAATTACACCCAAAAAACCTGAACTTAAAACATTCAGTGGATTTTCTGTGGTCTGGGGTTTTCTGAATAATTAGGCTGAAAAGTAATCTGAGCTTGGCCCTTCGACAGTGAGGTCACTGTCGAATAATCCCGCCCACTCTCCTCCTCGCCCCTCCCCTCCCCTATCCTTTCCTTTGGGGGGGGCGGAGCAGAGGCGATGATTGACAGGCAAAATCCCTCACCAGCGACACCCGCAGGCAAAGATTTCTTTTTTCATTGCAGTTGAAAAGGCTTTAGAAATGTGAGAGAAAAACACCTGCCATTGATCACTGGAATGGAATTTTCACTTAAAACTTTTTGTACACTTTTGAAGGACCAGGACAAAGACTTTGAATGTGGTGTAAAAGTGAATGTCATTAAACCTTTAAGGCCATAGTCACTACTTTGACTGTAAACTTAAATCACTCTATACATTATTGTTGTTGTTGTTGTTGTTGTTGTTGTTGTTGTTTCTTACCTCCATTCAATGGCATTCTCCAGGGACTTAAAAGTCTTTGGCCGACTCCTGAGGAAATTCTGCATACTGTTCAAAGCATCCATTGCTGTGCCTGAACACAATCACAGGTAGAAGTTTTTTAATATACCAATTAGAAAAGTAATGGAAACCTGCTAGAGTGAAAGACAGCTAGAATAAAGAACAGTTAGTTACATACAAAAAATAAAAGAAATTCATCATTATTTGTGTACAAGGCATATTAATATTTCCGCTTAGCATCTCTCACCATTTAATATTACAACAAAAGCATGCATGTTTACCTTCGACAACATCAATGACACAGAGGCCAAGTAGGGATGGTAAGAGATTGGCAGCTGCTGTGTGAACTGCGATAGCACCACCCATGCTGTGTCCGATAACCATGATAGGTGGAGGGTTCTCGCCATACAGAGCCTCCACTACTTTACCAATATCCCTTTAAAAAACAGAAAAATCTGTATTATTTTCCTGCCAAATTTAAAATGTTCACGTGTCGTTTCCTGATAAAGCAATCTAGTATTTCTGAACTGACCTGACTGGTATAAAGTGAGTTAAACTGAGCACTGAGATTCTAATGCTGTAAATCAGTGGAACATTTTGATGAAAAGGACCCCCAAATTGAAGTATTTGGCCATGGACCCCCATAAAAGAAGTTTTGCCAAGATCTTTCAAAATTCTTTCGAAAATAGCCGATCTACAAGTTCACCTCACCGCTATGAAAAGGCGATGCTGACTTTATGACTAATGGTGTCTGAATTTACACTGTAATGACTTAGTCATGCATGCACAATAGTCACGCATGCACTAAATCTGAAAAATCTATGCAATTCTCTTCTCTGGTGTTTACTGTAATTCTTTTACAAAGTTGCACGCTGGTGGTGAGCCATTACAGAATAGATGTGGGAAAAAATTAAGTCCATTTCCATTCTAGTAAATAGGGGACAGCAGCAGATGTTCACGAACAAACAAATAATAAACTTAAATGCTGAACAACAGCGTGGGGTCCCTTTTCACATCCCAAAACACTCCCCATCTAAAAGGTCAGATAAGAGCTTTGAAAGTAATGATCATCTCTGGATGCAGCAAATCCAGTTTTTCCCCAATTCATCAAATAGTCGCCGCTTTTAAGTAGGACGTTTTGGCAGAAGAAACCTTGCCTACTGTACCTAATTTGTTTCCACACAATCCTGCAAGTCTACATTTGTCCCTTGCTTCCCTTTCTATGCAGCAAGGATAACAAAAAGCTATTCTGAATAGAATAATGGAAGGAATGTGTTTGTGTTCATTCCTCTTATTGGCACATGCCAAATTTGACTGGACAACTTACTTGGCCATTGTGTCTGCAGAGAGATCATCATCATCTTTCACTGTAGTGTCACCTTCAATACAGCAGAGAAAAACATTTGACAATTTGTTACATCTGACGCTAAAAACGCAGGGGGCAGAGTAGGTGGGAGGCAGAGTAAGAGATGTACCAAAGTTATGCTTATGTTTCACAAATATAACTAACAGTTACAGTATGTTAGGACGACACATTCTTCATGGGGGGAGGGGGGGGGTGTTAGCTGACCAAGAGGCAAAATACTGCATGATGAATAGGGGATGACGACGGAATGCGGACCATTGAAAACAAGGCAATATTGGCATTAAAACCATGGAAAACAAGGCAGACATGCAGCAAAAGTGCACTCAGTGTAAGCCGAACAAGTGCCCGTGCAGAGCAGAGCGATGGTCGTACTGCCAGCTCAGTGCCATCCGAGTGGGATACCGATAGGGTGGGAATCAATTATAATCATTCCGTCATCGACATTGTCAACATGCAGTATGCAACAGGGCATGCTCAACCTCAGCATGGGACACCAAAGGTACATGACCATGCAGCGAAATATAACGAGTATGAGCATGCGTTGGTTAGGAATATCCTTTTGTGCAAGAGTCAAACTCTTGCACAAGGAAAGAGTAAATTCCTAGATATTATTCTACTTTGTTGACATAACCTTACATATGCTGGATTTCTAAACTTTCAGGCAGGCAACCTTCTACCACTTACCATGAGATCGCAGATCCATAGCCACCACCCTGCAATTAATCCTGCTGAATATCACAGACTGCAAATAAACAAAGACATTTAAATGGTTAACGCTGATCAAGCCAGACAAAACAGCTTTGAAATGTAATGCAGCACTGCAGATTTGGAGGTACCGTATGTCTTTTATTTTACAGTAACGTGGCTCACAGTGAACACAGCCCAGGAGAGAGCAGAGTGACCTCCTCCGTGGAGCAGGAGCAGTACAGGACCATGAGAACCGCTGGAGTAAATTCTGAACAGGTGCACGGAAGTCAAGGAAATAGATGAAAGTCTTATGAAGAAAAGGAAATACATTATGTTCTACACACGATAATTAATTAAGAGCATAATATGCTCTTAATTAAGAGCAAATTATCATTAAGAGTTTCTGGTTCACATTCATATACCTGTACCTAACAGTAGGGGCTTCCTTGCTTGTAGAACAATAGTGTTCCACTATTGACCAATGAGCAGCTCCATAACAGCATTTGGAGCTGACATGTTTAACCACTTTCAACCTGGCATCCCGATTTTGAGCATGTCAAAGTGAGAATTTTCATAAAGAAAAAGAAAAAATCCAAAATGTTCAGATTTTGGCACAATGTGACGCATCATGACATATTGTGAGTTTGTTGTTAAGGGCTTCTTGATGGAGTGGGTATTGCTACTGTACGACTTTCACAATGCCAGACTTCCAACCACCTGGTCTGGAGAACCAAACCAGAAACCAGGCAGGCTCCTCTAAACTTAAGGTCAGTGGTTCTCAAAGTGGAGTCCGGGGACCCCCAGGGGTCCTTGGAGGGGTTCCAGGGGGTCCCCAGCTAAATGTATCAACCACTTTATCCATATGTTCTACTGTGGCTATATAAAAATAGCAGATATAAAAGCTTGTACATCTGCTAATTTTGAAAATATTTGAAAACATATCGAATATTATGTTTGGATATTTTTTTAATAATTATTTTACATAAATCTTCTTTTCTGGAGGTTCCTGGCACTAATCATTATTTTTCAGATGCGGGGGTCCACATCAAATATAATATCAATTTGGGGGTCCTTGACATGAAAAGGTTTGCTTTAGTGCTTTAGGTTACTCCACCCCACACCCCACACCTCCAAAATTGGTAAGAGAGGACATGAATAAGCATGAAGGATATATCTTTTCCATTGTCATTTTCCACTTCGACGTCTTCCATTGTTTCAAAATACTGACTCCAGGACAGCGGAGTGAAATCTTTTTTCCGTCCAGGTCTATAAGAAATAGGGAACAACAAGAGAGGTTTTAAATAATCATCATACCCCGAAGAGGGCCAGTTTTTAACAACTTCTATTATGAACTAGCCATATCAATAAAGGCTTTTTAACTTTTTTTCACCAGAAGAGTGGCTGTTTTTTTCCCCCTTTATTGCAAGTTTTCAGTCCCCCACCAAAGAGCACCTTCGCTACACTTTTTTGAACTTCCGAGCACCCAGACCCTTTCTTTTTTCTGAAGAGGTTTTAACTTGTGTATTAAACTGCATGTCAGCTGCATGTTAAATGCTTGCAGGTTATATGGCTATAGAGTTTCACAGCAATAACACAATGTAAGCAAATTAATATAGCAGTATACAAATAAACTATAATAATTGCAATGGAGACACGTTTTTATTGTCGAGGTGACCACCTCACCCTGATATTAAATCATGTTGCCTGTATATTCAACGTACAGTGTACTTTGTAGAAAGCATTATATTTTCCGTCTACAAATCACAACTCTTTCTGTGTTTTAGGAGTAGTTATTTACAGGTAGATGCAACGTTGCATCATACTTGGTCACATCCTCTTATAAGAGGATGCTTTTCTGTGAAGGGGTTTGAGCATGATGAAACCGTCTCCTACTTTTGGGTCCTTACTCTGAGTCACTCACAGTCACGACACACGGGTACAATGCTCTATCATCAATAAAGAAAACTGCCCACGCACCTTTCAACGTGGAGCGACAGAATCGAGTGAGATAAAGCGTCATAGCTTGAGCTTCCCCGTTTGAAACCTCACTCTCCACGATCGCAGTGAGGTTCCAAATGGGGCTACATAGCTAGCATTTATTTTTAACCTACAACAGCGACACAACACACTTGTATTTCAATATATACTACACTCCTATAGCACCATATGCTCGCTGGGGATGAATTTAGCTGTACATGTACTGTTTTTTGTAACTTAGACCTGTGGGCTGATCGCTAGAGCATTGGTTCTCAAAGTGGGGTCCGCCGGCGGTCCGGGGACCCCCAATGGTCCTTGAGAGGGTTCCA
>NW_027660976.1:20000-25016 GCF_963280865.1 Gymnoscopelus braueri | reverse complement strand
CCAGCGTGTGTGTGTTTGTGAGAGAGAGAGAGGGAGAGAGAGAGAGAGAGAGAGAGATGCAAGTGAAGTTAGAGAGCGAGTGTGTGTTTGTGTAAGAGAGAGGAACAGAGAGAGGAACAGAGAGGGGGGGGGGAGAAAAAAAATAAGTGCCGGGAAGGATGTTGTAACTTCTCATGGAAGTTGCTTCCCACCTCCTCGACACTGATCATGACAGATCACGGTTCCAGCTCCCAGCGAGATGATGAACCCTGCCGGAGTTCGCTAACGCACTCCCAGAACATTTGTTTAGGACGGACGCGGAGGTTTATTATTAGCCGATAAACGCCAGTGGCTGCAGTCACACAGTCGCTCTATATGAGGAAATATTGCGAGATGATGCAGCGTGTGTTTACCATGATTCGTTTTGGAGGACAATGAAATCCAATAAACATGATGAAGAAGTCTCATCTCCGCGTCTCACGGAGGGGTTGTAGGCCTGGGTGGCTGAGTATTCAGCAGGGGGTGGAGAGAGAGGGAGGGAGAGAGACCAAGAGAGTGAGAGAGAGAGAGAGAGAGAGGGAGGGGCACGGGGAGAGATGAGATTACTGTCGTTAAGTCGACAGGAAATGTTGCATCTCTCTGACGTTTAGTAATGATCACAGCAGCTGGGGACAATAAAACTCCAACATTGTGCAATTATTGGCCTGCCTCACTGCATTGGATAAAAGTAATAATGCACATTATCCCCACGTCCCCCTTTAAAGTCACACCAGCCAGGGAGAGGAGGCAGCAAATGAGATTTACCACGGAGCGAGCTGAGTAGGCTGACTGTTATGATTGACTCAACGGAGATGTTCCCACACACTTATACTCATGTAATTTCACCTAGTTCTCTCTCTCTGTCACTCTCTCTGTCTCTCTCTCTTGTCTGTCTTTCTGTCTTTCTTTCTTTCTTTCTTTCTTTCTTTCTTTTCTTTCTTTCTTTCTTTCTTCTTTCTTTGTCTGTCTGTTCATCCATCCACCCTTCCTTCCAGCCATCCTTCCATCTATCCACTTCCATCTAACACACGTACTGTAGCTACACCTGCTTAACAAGCAGGGTGTGTCAGTTTGTTTTTGACCTGTCCCTTCTAGTGTGTGTGTGTGTGTGTGCGCGCGCGTGTGTGTGTGGGTGTGCGTGGGTGCGTGCGTGCGTGCTAGTGTGTGTGTGTGCATGAGGTTGTGGAGAGTACAGCCTTTTGAATTATTAATGATTGATTAGGTCTGTCGTGGCCGTGCATAAATACATTTGTACTGTGATGAAAGCTTCACCATAATCTCCTCTCCTCTCCTCTCCAGAAGACTGGCATTCTAATAAGATGGTGCAGGTACTGTATAGTACATATATATGACAGTGGCACTCATGAGCTGGGTCTGAAATGCATCATAATTATTTTATCTTGAAATTCCACAAGTGTCCTCAACTTTGTAATTCAAAGTTCCTTCCTAAGTGCTGGCAGGAAATGCACTTTGTGATGAGTGAATTTGTCTATAATGAAATGCCAAGTGTTTCTTCAACTGTAAGAGTGGTGCTTCTATAGTATGTGGGGGCTTGAAGCTTGAAGCCCCTTGTTGACTACTTAAAAAAGAACGCTTTTTTCTTTTGGTTTTGAAGGAGGAAACTGACTTAGCATCTTCTCATGCTGTGGCTTCCTGAGTGTATTCTTTTTCTTTTTTTTAAATAACCAAAACATTTGTATTTCTCAAAGCGAAGAGAACAGAAGGATGAGTCAGATATCTTGTGAGAAACTTCTCCTTCACCTGTAGCACGGGATGTAGTGGTCTCGATATAGCACTAAGTGTATGTGTGTGTGTGTGTGTGTGTGTGTGTGTGTGTGTGTCACCTTCCGCTACACTTTTACCTCTCTGAATTCTTTGAAGGAAGGTATCAAAAACCCTGTTTCTTTTATCTCCTCCTCCAACTTCCAGTGCCTTCAAACTGCTTCCCTCTCTAGCTCTCGCTCAGACTTAGATAGAACTTCTTCACCCCCCCCCCCACACACACACACACACACACACACACACACACACACACACACACACACACACACACACACACACACACACACACACACACACACACACACACACACACACACACACACAGAGAGAGAACTGTTCTGGTGGTTCGGTGGGACAGGAAGCAGGTTGATAAAACCATACTTCCAGTATGCCATGCAGCAGCATCAGTGTTGCCAGATTCTGTGAGAGAAACAAGCAACCAGGTCTAGGAAAACCAGCCCAAAAGAAGCGACTATGGGTCACATGAGCACTTTTACATATACATCTGCCTTTTGAAAATAGCAGATCTACAAGCTCACAACGCGTCGCGATGCGACGCGTTGTGAGCTTGTAGATCGGCTATTTTCAAATACAATCTTGCGGGGAAATTATGATGAGCAGATCTGGCAACCCTGAGCAGCATACGTCTGATCTGGAAAGGCAAACGTAGGCAGATGTGATTATTCAAAGAGGCGACGGCGATGTCAATGATGTCATGTTTTCGCTCTGCAGCAGGGGAGCTTCAGATTGTCATCGTGAGTCATGCTAGCGTTCTGATGGGAACGCTGTGGGAAATCCCCTCTTTCTGCTGTAACCTGCTGCGTGCCCTTTGAACCCACGGGGTCTGGAATGGGCCTGTACAGCGGACAATGTTAGGATTCATTTGGGAATGGGATCACTTTTGGGTGGACTGTACATTTAGTTTGCACTACGAAGCACATAATACAGCAGTAACACTTACTACAGTATAGGTGGCAGTGTAGACCCCAGAGGTTGTAACCCGCCATAAAAACCAAAGAAGAAGAAGAAGCTCCATATTTTGTCATTCCAGGAAACAGTCAGGTAACTCAAACAAAGAGAAATGCATTAGTACAACTTAAACAAACAACATATTCTTAAGAAACAATGTAAACAAACCAACCAACCGGTTTAATGTATTCTAAATGACTGCAAATGCAAATAACTATGGCGTGGGTGAATGCAAATGGTAGTAGCTAGCATGTGAGTTTGTGGAGTCATATCTCAATGTGTGACTGGCTGTGGTCACGGCCATCACACCGTCACCGATCTACAAGCTCACAATGGATTGTGTACCATACCATCTACAAGCTCACAGTCACAGTGGATCGTATACCCTAAGTGGCAAATGTTGAAACCTTTGGAAACATTTTAACAACACAAATCCTATATGGTGGTCCTGGCACAAAATGTTTTCAAATGGGGGTCTGCGGCCAAATATATTTCATTTGGGTTTAGGGTCCTTGATGTGAAAAAGTTTGAACATCACTGCACTAATGGAGGTCACTCGGCAACTGGAATAGTTTACATTTTGTTGATGTTTTTCCCCAAAGTTCATTTGGTTTTCTATGCAGGGTTTCAGATGTGTTAACCCATTGACGCCTGAGGTTCTGATTCTACAAAATGTCTAAATCAGTTTTTTGAAAAAAAACGTATGTTGCTATGTCAGTGGTTCTCAAACTTTTTCATGTCAAGGACCCCCAAAATGTATATGTATTTGGCCACGGACCCCCCATCTCAAAATATTTTGTTCCAGGGACCCCCCCAGAAGCAAAAATTTGAGTTTAAAAAGATTTATATGATTTTCACACATTTTCACGATTTAAAAAAAAATTGCAGATCTACAAGCTCGAGTGCCGCGCTACGAGCTTGTATATCTGCTATTTTTGAATAGCCAAAGTGTAAAATGTTTTTTTTTTTTGCTCAAATCTAAAAATGACACAGATGCGTTCCAAGTCTTAGGTCCTTACACACCGGGGCGATTTTTTTCATGCGAATATTACGGTTTTTAAAAAAACCTTATAAAGTCAATGCAAGCTTCCACACCAGTTTCGCGGAGCGAAAAAAGCGTCTTTTAATTATTCGGAACGAGTCCGAATTTTGCGGATATTCGCATATTCGCCGGTGTGTAACCGCCTTTAATGGGTTAAAGTAGATTATTCGCCTACCGAGCCAGTCTGTGAAAAAGGGGGTTTGAGGAAACGTGATAAACCTGCCCGTCAAACTTATCAAGCTGACATTTTGCATGTCATTTGGTTAAATGTCACTTTGTCATTTCCATACGTGATGAAATGAGGCATGGGGACGTCTCGGTATGAATTCTATTACTGTATGTTTTTTTTGTCAGTCTATGTGATGCCAATCAATCCTGATTACTTTTGTCACATGTCTGACCAGCGTGGCCGTTTTGGATTCAGATAAATCTGCATAGCGAGATAATATGAACTGGGGCAGTGGTGGGAAAAAGTACTCAAATGTTTTACTTAAGTAAAAGTATCAATACTGCGATGTAGAAGTACTCCGTTACAAGTAAAAGTCCGGAATTCAAAATTAACTTGAGTAAAAGTACAAAAGTATTGGTATCAAAATGTACTTAAAGTATAAAAAGTAAAGGTACGAAAATGTTTGAAAATAGCAGATCTAAAAGCTCACAACGCGTCGCGATGCGAGCTTGTAGATCGGCTATTTTACAATAGCCTATGTATAAAATAGGGCTAAAGTGGTTAATGTATGTTTTATAATGTAATAATTTATATCTGCAAAGTAACTAGTAACTAGTTTTCAAATAATTGTAGTGGAGTAAAAGTACAATATTTGCCTCTGAGAGGTAGTGGAGTAGTCAAAGTATAGACAATTGGAAATACTCCAGTAAAGTAAAAGTACCTCAAAATTGTACAGTAATTGAGTAAATGTACTTAGTTACTTAGTTTACACCACTGATGGCGAGATAATATGGAACTGGGCGAGGGAAAGCCCTCCTCCTCATCCCCCCATCCTCGCTCTGTTTGTGTTTGCGTTCAACCCCTCCACTCCAAAAGTTTGGTCTCCCTGGCTGTTGGTGGCCCGCAGGTTTCCAAACAAACTAGCTGAAACATGTTGTCTGTGGAGTTCCGTCCCTCCAGCCCCCCCGCCGGGCCCCCAAAGCTGCCATCCACAGTGGAAGCAGGTGGCGCTGGCATCCCAGGGAGAAACGGGCCG